>NC_092274.1:9102511-9250011 GCF_036320965.1 Panulirus ornatus
ATAATAATAATAATAATAATAATAATAATAATAATAATAATGATAATAATAATGATAATAATAATAATAATGATAATAATACTGATAATAATAATAATAATAATAATAATAATAATAATAATAATAATAATAATAATAATAATAATAATGATAATAATAATAATAATGATGATAATACTGATAATAATAATGATAATAATAATAATAATAATAATAATAATAATAATAATGATAATAATAATAATGATAATAATAATAATAATAATAATAATAATAATAATAATAATAATAATAATAATAATAATGATAATAATAATAATAATAATAATAATAATAATAATAATAATAATAATAATAATAATAATAATAATAATAATAATGATGATAATAATAATAATGATAATAATAATGATAATAATAATAATAATAATAATAATAATAATAATAATAATAATAATAATAATAATAATAATGATAATAATAATAATAATAATAATAATAATAATAATAATAATAATGATAATAATAATATAATAATAATAATAATAATAATAATAATAATAATAATAATAATAATAATAATAATAATGATAATAATAATGATAATGATAATAATAATAATAATGATAATAATAATAATAGTGATAATAATAATAAAAATGATAATAATAATAATAATAATAATAATAATAATAATAATAATAATAATAATAATAATAATGATAATAATAATAGTAATAATAATTACTATGATAATAATGATAATAATAATAATAATAATAATAATAATAATAATAATAATAATGATAATAATAATAATAATAATAATAATAATAATAAGGTATCAAGAATATATGGTGTGGGAGGAAAGTTGTTAGAAGCAGTGAAAAGTTTTTATCGAGGATGTAAGGCATGTGTACGTGTAGGAAGAGAGGAAAGTGATTGGTTCTCAGTGAATGTAGGTTTGCGGCAGGGGTTTGTGATGTCTCCATGGTTGTTTAATTTGTTTATGGATGGGGTTGTTAGGGAGGTAAATGCAAGAGTTTTGGAAAGAGGGGCAAGTATGAAGTCTGTTGGGGATGAGAGAGCTTGGGAAGTGAGTCAGTTGTTGTTCGCTGATGATACAGCGCTGGTGGCTGATTCATGTGAGAAACTGCAGAAGCTGGTGACTGAGTTTGGTAAAGTGTGTGGAAGAAGAAAGTTAAGAGTAAATGTGAATAAGAGCAAGGTTATTAGGTACAGTAGGGTTGAGGGTCAAGTCAATTGGGAGGTGAGTTTGAATGGAGAAAAACTGGAGGAAGTGAAGTGTTTTAGATATCTGGGAGTGGATCTGGCAGCGGATGGAACCATGGAAGCGGAAGTGGATCATAGGGTGGGGGAGGGGGCGAAAATTCTGGGGGCCTTGAAGAATGTGTGGAAGTCGAGAACATTATCTCGGAAAGCAAAAATGGGTATGTTTGAAGGAATAGTGGTTCCAACAATGTTGTATGGTTGCGAGGCGTGGGCTATGGATAGAGTTGTGCGCAGGAGGATGGATGTGCTGGAAATGAGATGTTTGAGGACAATATGTGGTGTGAGGTGGTTTGATCGAGTGAGTAACGTAAGGGTAAGAGAGATGTGTGGAAATAAAAAGAGCGTGGTTGAGAGAGCAGAAGAGGGTGTTTTGAAGTGGTTTGGGCACATGGAGAGAATGAGTGAGGAAAGATTGACCAAGAGGATATATGTGTCGGAGGTGGAGGGAACGAGGAGAAGAGGGAGACCAAATTGGAGGTGGAAAGATGGAGTGAAAAAGATTTTGTGTGATCGGGGCCTGAACATGCAGGAGGGTGAAAGGAGGGCAAGGAATAGAGTGAATTGGAGCGATGTGGTATACCGGGGTTGACGTGCTGTCAGTGGATTGAATCAAGGCATGTGAAGCGTCTGGGGTAAGCCATGGAAAGCTGTGTAGGTATGTATATTTGCGTGTGTGGACGTATGTATATACATGTGTAATGGGGGGGGGGGGGGGGTTGGGCCATTTCTTTCGTCTGTTTCCTTGCGCTACCTCGCAAACGCGGGAGACAGCGACAAAGTATAATAATAATAACAATACTAATAATAATAATACTAATAATAATAATAATAATAATAATAATAATAAAGATGATAATAATAATAATGATAATAATAATAATAATGATAATAATAATAATAATAATGATAATGATAATGATAATATTAGTAATTAGCAATAATAACAATGATAATAATAATGATAATAATAATAATAATAATAATAATAATAATAATAATAATAATAATAATAATAATAATGATGATGATAATAATAATAATAATAATAATAATAATAATAATAATAATAATAATAATAATAATAATAGAAATAATAATAATAATGATAATAATAATAATAAATATTTGTTAGATCTACTTTCATTTAGAAATTTTTCAGGTGTCAGAACATTATATATATATATATATATATATATATATATATATATATATATATATATATATATATATATATATATATATATATATATATATATATATATATATATATATATATATATATATATATATTCATATATATATACATATAATGTGAATGTAGGTTTGTGGCAGGGGTGTGTGATGTCTCCATGGTTGTTTAATTTGTTTATGGATGGGGTTGTTAGGTAGGTGAATGCAAGAGTTTTGGAAAGAGGGGCAAGTATGAAGTCTGTTGTGGATGAGAGAGCTTGGGAAGTGAGTCAGTTGTTGTTCGCTGATGATACAGCGGTGGTGGCTGATTCATGTGAGAAACTGCAGAAGCTGGTGACTGAGTTTGGTAAAGTGTGTGAAAGACGAAAGTTAAGAGTAAATGTGAATAAGAGCAAGGTTATTAGGTACAGTAGGGTTGAGGGTCAAGTCAATTGGGAGGTAAGTTTGAATGGAGAAAAACTGGAGGAAGTAAAGTGTTTTAGATATCTGGGAGTGGATCTGGCAGCGGATGGAACCATGGAAGCGGAAGTGAATCATAGGGTGGGGGAGGGGGCGAGAATCCTGGGAGCCTTGAAGAATGTTTGGAAGTCGAGAACATTATCTCGGAAAGCAAAAATGGGTATGTTTGAAGGAATAGTGGTTCCAACAATGTTGTATGGTTGCGAGGCGTGGGCTATGGATAGAGTTGTGCGCAGGAGGATGGATGTGCTGGAAATGAGATGTTTGAGGACAATATGTGGTGTGAGGTGGTTTGATCGAGTAAGTAACGTAAGGGTAAGAGAGATGTGTGGAAATAAAAAGAGCGTGGTTGAGAGAGCAGAAGAGGGTGTTTTGAAATGGTTTGGGCACATGGAGAGAATGAGTGAGGAAAGATTGACCAAGAGGATATATGTGTCGGAGGTGGAGGGAACGAGGAGAAGTGGGAGACCAAATTGGAGGTGGAAAGATGGAGTGAAAAAGATTTTGAGTGATTGGGGCCTGAACATGCAGGAGGGTGAAAGGCGGGCAAGGAATAGAGTGAATTGGAACGATGTGGTATACCGGGGTTGACGTGCTGTCAGTGGATTGAATCAGGGCATGTGAAGCGTCTGGGGTAAACCATGGAAAGTTGTGTGAGACCTGGATGTGGAAAGGGAGCTGTGGTTTCGGGCATTATTGCATGACAGCTAGAGACTGAGTGTGAACGAATGGGGCCTTTGTTGTCTTTTCCTAGCGTTACCTCGCACACATGAGGGGGGAGGGGGATGGTATTCCATGTGTGGCGAGGTGGCGATGGGAATGAATAAAGGCAGACAGTGTGAATTGTGTGCTTGGGTATATATGTATGTGTCTGTGTGTGTATATATATGTGTACATTGAGATGTATAGGTATGTATATTTGCGTGTGTGGACGTGTATGTATATACATGTGTATGTCAGTGGGTTGGGCCATTTCTTTCGTCTGTTTCCTTGCGCTACCTCGCAAACGCGGGAGACAGCGACAAAGCAAAATAAATAAATAATATATATATATATATATATATATATATATATATATATATCCAAAAGGATATATATATATTTCCAGCCCCCCACTCCATCCCCTTTTAGTCGCCTTCTATGATAGGGGATAGGGGAGAAAGAATACTTCCCACGTATTCCCTGTGTGTCGTAGAAGGCGACTAAAAGGGAAGGGAGCGGGGGGCTGGAAATCCTCCCCTCTCGTTTTATTATTTTTTTTTTTTTAATTTTCCAAAAGAAGGAACAGAGAAGAGGGCCAGGTGAGGATATTCCCTCAAAGGCCCAGTCCTCTGTTCTTAACGCTACCTCGCTATCGCGGGAAATAGCGAATAGAATGAAATATATATATATATATATATATATATATATATATATATATATATATATATATATATATATATATATATATATATATATATATATGTGTACGGTCATACACGCACATATACATACATTCCTATGAGTCCACGGGGAAAATGAAACACGAAAAGTTCCCAAGTGCACTTTCGTGTAATAATCACATCATCAGGTGAGACACAAGAGAGAAATATAAGTCAGTTGATATACATCGAAGAGACGAAGCTAGGACGCCATTTGGTAAACAAAATTTTGATCCTTTCCAATATACATACATATACATATATACATACATATTGGAGAGGATCACAATTTTGCGCGTGATCAAGTATATTCCTCTGAGTCCACGGGGAAAATGAAACACGATAAGTTCCCAAGTGCACTTTCGTGTCATAATCACATCATCAGGGAGACACAAGAGAGAAATATAAGTCACTTGATATGGAACGAAGAGACGTAGCTAGGACGCCATTTGGTAAACAAGTGATTGTTCAAGACAGACAACGAGCGTATCATAAACTTATTATGTGGACAAGAAGGTGAATTGTCTACAAATTTTATCAACAATAGAATTATCCAATTTGTATAGACCTTCACTAATATTAAGGTTATAATTCTTTGTGTATTTTATAATAGAAGATTCAACGATATTTCTCGTGGTAACAGAGAGTTAATAACTGAGATGGCATTATTCCAGTCAATACAATGATCATAGTTTTTAATGTGATTAAACAAGGCATTTGATTCTTGTCCCGTTCTTATACTATATTTATGTTGCTTAAGTCTAACAGAAAGATCCTTACCAGTCTGACCAACATAAAACTTATCACAATTTCTACATGGCACTTTATAGATGCATCCAGGAGAATTTTCTGGTGAGTTCCTGATTAAGATATTCTTTATAGTATTATTGTTGCTGAAGGTAATGCCATCTCAGTTATTAACTCTATTACCACGAGAAATATTACTGAATCTTTTATTATTAGATACATAAAGAATTATAATCTTAATATTAGTGATGGTTTATATCACTTATAACCAACTTATCTACAACCACTCATAACCCAGTCTGCTGCCACCACTTACAACCCAGTCTGCTGCCACCACTTATAACACACTTGGTTGCCACCACTTATAACCCACTCGGCTGCCACCACTTATAACCCACTTGGCTGCCACCACTTATAACCCACTTGGCTGCCACCACTTATAACCCACTTGGTTGCCACCACTTATAACCCACTTGGTTGCCACCACTTATAACCCACTTGGCTACCACCACTTATAACCCACTTGGTTGCCACCACTTATAACCCACTTGGCTGCCACCACTTATAACCCACTTGGTTGCCACCACTTATAACCCACTTGGTTGCCACCACTTATAACCCACTTGGCTACCACCACTTATAACCCACTTGGTTGCCACCACTTATAACCCACTTGGTTGCCACCACTTATAACCCACTTGGTTGCCACCACTTATAACCCACTTGGCTACCACCACTTATAACCCACTTGGTTGCCACCACTTATAACCCACTTGGCTGCCACCACTTATAACCCACTTGGTTGCCACCACTTATAACCCACTTGGTTGCCACCACTTATAACCCACTTGGCTGCCACCACTTATAACCCACTTGGTTGCCACCACTTATAACCCACTTGGTTGCCACCACTTATAACCCACTTGGTTGCCACCACTTATAACCCACTTGGTTGCCACCACTTATAACCCACTTGGTTGCCACCACTTATAACCCACTTGGCTACCACCACTTATAACCCACTTGGTTGCCACCACTTATAACCCACTTGGCTACCACCACTTATAACCCACTTGGCTGCCACCACTTCTCTGTAGATCAGACGGAAGAGATTGGTATTGGTAGCCAGCTGTCATGGCCGACCTTCACGCCAGCTGTGCGACCTTCCACAGCTGGGCAGCGGCTCACCACCAGCAGCACAGCTGCTCCTCCTCCTGCGTATCATTGTTCCTTTGTGACGCCAGTGGGGAGGTGGGGGCCGGCCTGTAAGGTGGGCAGGGTGGGTAGATAGGGCCTGTAAGGTGGGCGAGGTGGGTAGATAGGGCCTGTAAGGTGGGCAGGGTGGGTAGGTGGGGCCTGTAAGGTGGGCAGGGTGAATAGGTGGGGCCTGTAAGGTGGGCGAGGTGGATAGATAGGGCCTGTAAGGTGGGCAGGGTGGGTAGGTGGGGCCTGTAAGGTGGGCAGGGTGAATAGGTGGGGCCTGTAAGGTGGGCGAGGTGGGTAAGTGGAACTTATAAGGTGGGCAGGGTGGGTAGGTGGGGCCTGTAAGGTGGGCGAGGTGGGTAGATAGGGCCTGTAAGGTGGGCAGGGTGGGTAGGTGGGGCCTGTAAGGTGGGCTAGGTGGGTAGGTAGGGCCTGTAAGGTGGGCAGGGTGGGTAGGTGGGGCCTGTAAGGTGGGTAAGGTGGGTAGGTGGGGCCTGTAAGGTGGGCGAGGTGGGCAGATAGGGCCTGTAAGGTGGGCAGGGTGATTAGGTGGGGCCTGTAAGGTGGGCAAGGAGGGTAGGTAGGGCCTGTAAGGTAGGCAGGGTGAGTAGGTGGGGCCTGTAGGGTGGGCAGGGTGGGAAGGTGGGGCCTGTAAGGTGGGCGAGGTGGATAGATAGGGCCCGTAAGGTGGGCAGGGTGGGTAGGTAGGGCCTGTAAGGTGGGCGAGGTGGGTAGCTGGGGCCTGTAAGGTGGGCAGGGTGGGAAGGTGGAGCCTGTAAGGTAGGCTGGGTGGGTAATTTGGGCCTGTAAGGTGGGCAGGGTGGGTAGGTAGGGCCTGTAAGGTGGGCAGGGTGGGTAGGTGGGGCCTGTAAGGTGGGCAAGGTGGGTAAGTGGAACTTATAAAGTGGGCAGGGTGGGTAGGTGGGTAGGTTCTTTATCAAAATGATAATTAACATTAAACTCAGTCAGTATCCCATTAGAAGCAGTTAATTCTCATTTTGATAAAGAACTCAAGTTGTTGTTGAAAGGCAATGGTTCTCTTATCAAAATATTAACATCATTCTTCCACTACTTCACTGCCATATATGTGGTCTTATCATAACACATGAGGTATGATATCAAATTATAACATCATGAACAATGTAGATTTACTTAACAAGATTAATGATATCAATGTTCATTTTGATGTCAAACTTGTTAGCTTTGATGTTTCCTCACTGTTCACAAAAGTTCCAGTTGATGACCTTTTAGAATATTTATTTAATGTATTGGATAATCTTCATGTAACTGTTTTAAATTCTGTTTTTAATGAATTGATAAAAATTGTGTATAAAGTATTCCAGTTTAATGGAGAATGTTATCCTCAAATATTGGGTATGGCGATGGGTTACCCTCTTTCACCTGTACTAAGTAATCTTTATATGAAATTCTTTGAAACAAAATTACTAAAGGATATCTTACCTTCTAATGTAATTTGGTTAAGGTATGTAGATGATGTGCTTTGTGTTTGGCCCAATTTACAAGCATTTCCCCCTATATTTCACAATTTAGTACCTTCCCTCAAATTTACTGTAGAAAATGAAAATAATGGTATGTTACCATTTTTAGACTGCATGATCTATAGACAAGGAAACAAGTTTAAGTTTAGCATATACAAAAAACCTCCCCTAACACCAAGAATCTTTTAGTTTTCCCTTTCGATAATAATTTCATTTTACTTCCCATGTTGCTTAAATCCTTTCATGTAAATGTTGCCTTCAGCAACAATAATACTATAAAGAATATCTTAATCAGGAACTCACCAGAAAATTCTCCTGGATGCATTTATAAAGTGCCATGTAGAAGTTGTGATAAGTTTTATGTTGGTCAGACTGGTAAGGATCTTTCTGTTAGACTTAAGCAACATAAATATAGTATAAGAACGGGACAAGAATCAAATGCCTTGTTTAATCATGTTAAAAATTATGATCATTGTATTGACTGGAGTAATGCCACCTCAGTTATTAACCCTAACTCCAGTACTACGAGAAATATTATTGAATCTTCTATTATTAGATATACAAAAAATTGTAACATTAATATTAGTGAAGGTCTATACAAATTGGATAGCTTTATTGTTGATAAAATTTGTAAACAATTAACCTTCTTGTACACACAATAAATTTATGATACGCTTGCTACCAGACTCGAACACACCCAATCTCCATTCGAGTAGTCGCTTGTTTACCAAATGGCGTCCTAGCTACGTCTCTTCGTTGTATATCAACTGACATATTTCTCTCTTGTGTCTCCCCTGATGATGTGATTATTACACGAAAGTGCGCTTGGGAACTTAGTGTGTTTAATTTTCCCCGTGGAGGACAAAAAGAACAGGTAATGTATGTGACAGATAACAGATTAAGTAGTGTATGATAGATAACAGGTTAAGTAGTGTATGATAGATAACAAGTTAAGTAGTGTATGATAGATAACAGATTAAGTAGTGTATGATAGATAACAGATTAAGTAGTGTATGATAGATAACAGGTTAAGTAGTGTATGATAGATAACAAGTTAAGAAAGTGTCTTGACTGTATTCCCTCCCCCTACCCCCCTCCCCCTCTCGTGTACACAATGGGGTACTTACTAAACACAGACACGTACACACACGCACATACACGAACAAACACAGGTGCACACAACACACTGGTATCTGGGGAGGTACTTGGCCTACATATACTGTACAGAACCTGACACTGTACAGAACCATACACTGTACAGAATCTGACACTATACAGAACCTGAGACTGTACAGAACCTGACACTGTACGGAACCTGACACTATACAGAACCATACACTGTACAGAATCTGACACTATACAGAACCTGAGACTGCACAGAACCTGACACTGTACAGAACCTGACTGTACAGAACCTGACACTGTACAGAATCTGACACTATACAGAACCTGAGACTGTATAGAATCAGACACTGTACAGAACCTGACACTGTACAGAACCTGACACTGCACAGAATCTGACACCGTACAGAATCATACACTGTACAGAATCAGACACTGTACAGAACCTGACACTGTACAGAACCATACACTGTACAGAATCAGACACTGTACAGAACCATACACTGTACAGAACCATACACTGTACAGAATCAGACACTGTACAGAACCATACACTGTACAGAATCAGACACTGTACAGAACCTGACACTGTACAGAATCAGACACTGTACAGAACCTGACACTGTACAGAACCTGACACTGTACAGAATCAGACACTGTACAGAACCTGACACTGTACAGAATCTGACACTGTACAGAACCTGACACTGTACAGAATCAGACACTGTACAGAACCTGACACTGTACAGAATCAGACACTGTACAGAACCTGACACTGTACAGAATCTGACACTGTACAGAACATGACACTGTATAGAATCAGACACTGTACAGAACCTGACACTGTACAGAACCTGACACTGTACAGAATCTGACACCGTACAGAATCATACACTGTGCAGAATCAGACACTGTACAGAACCTGACACTGTACAGAACCATACACTGTACAGAATCAGACACTGTACAGAACCATACACTGTACAGAACCATACACTGTACAGAATCAGACACTGTACAGAACCTGCCACTGTACAGAATCAGACACTGTACAGAATCAGACACTGTACAGAACCTGACACTGTACAGAATCAGACACTGTACAGAACCTGACACTGTACAGAATCTGACACTGTACAGAACCTGACACTGTACAGAATCTGACACCGTACAGAACCATACACTGTACAGAATCAGACACTGTACAGAACCTGACACTGTACAGAACCTGACACTGTACAGAACCTGACACTGTACAGAATCTGACACCGTACAGAACCATACACTGTACAGAATCAGACACTGTACAGAACCTGACACTGTACAGAATCAGACACTGTACAGAACCTGACACTGTACAGAATCTGACACCGTACAGAACCATACACTGTACAGAATCAGACACTGTACAGAACTTGACACTGTACAGAATCAGACACTGTACAGAACCTGACACTGTACAGAACCTGACACTGTACAGGACCGTAAAATGTGCAGAACTATACACTGTACAGAATCATAAACTGTACAGAATCATACACTGTACAGAACCTGACACTGTACAGAACCTGACACTGTAAGGACCACACAGTGTACAGAACCTGACACTGGACAGAACCATACACTGTACAGAACCTGACACTGTACAGAACCATACACTGTACAGAATCTGACACCGTACAGAACCGGACACTGTACAAAACCTGACACTGTACAGAACCTGACACTGTACAGAACCTGACACTGTACAGAACCATACACTTACAGATTCTGACACTGTACAGAACCATACACTGTACAGATTCTGACCGTAAAATGTGCAGAACTATACACTGTACAGAACTATAACTGTACAGAACATACAATGTACAGAACCATACACTGTGCAGAATCTGACACTGTACAGAACCTGACACTGTACAGAGCTATACACAGTACGGAACTTGACACTGTACAGAACTATACACTGTACAGAGCTATATACTGTACAGAACTTGACACTGTACAGAACTATACACTGTACAGAACTATACACTGTACAGAACCTGACACTGTACAGAACCTGACACTGTACAGAACATGACACTGTACAGAACCATACACTGTACAGAACCTGACACTGTACTGAGCCATACAATGTACAGAACCATACACTGTGCAGAATCTGACACTGTACAGTACCTGACACTGTACAGAACCTGACACTGTACAGAGCTATACACAGTACAGAACTTGACACTGTACAGAACTATACACTGTACAGAGCTATATACTGTACAGAACTATACACTGTACAGAACTATACACTGTACAGAACTACACACTATACAGAACCTGACACTGTACAGAACCTGACACTGTACAGAACTATACACTGTATAGAACCTGACACTGTACAGAACTTGACACTGTACAGAACTATACACTGTACAGAACTATACACTATACAGAACCTGACACTGTACAGAACCTGACACTGTACAGAACATGACACTGTACAGAACCATAAACTGTACAGAATCTGACACTGACATGATCAGCTGATACACTAACATGATCAGCTGTTACACTGACATGATCAGCTGATACTCTGACATGATCACCTGATACACTAACATTATCAGCTGATACACTGACATGATCAGCTGTTACACTGACATGATCAGCTGATACCATGACATAATCAACTGATAGACTGACATGATCAACTGATACACAGACATGATCAACTGGTACACTGATATGATCTGATACACTGAAATGATCAACTGGTACACTGATATGATCAACTGATACGCTGACATGATCAACTGATAGACACACATGATTTACTGATACACAGACATTATCAACTGATACGCTGATATGATCAACTCATACGCTGACATGATCAACTGATACACTGACATGATCAACTGATACATTGACATGATCAACTGATACACTGACATGATCAACTGGCACACTGACATTATCAACTGGTACACTGACATGATCAGCTGATACACAGACATGATCAACTGATACACAGACATGATCAGCTGATACACTGACATGATCAGCTGATACACTGACATGATCAACTACTACACTGACATGATCAACTAATACACTAACATGATCAACTGATACACTGACATGATCAACTGATACATAGACATGATCAACTGATACACTGACATGATCAGCTGATACACTGACATGATCAACTGATACACTGACATGTTCAGCTGATACACTGACATGATGAACTGATACACTGACATGATCAACTGATACACAGACATGATCAACTGATACACAGACATGATCAACTGATACACTGACATGATCAACTGATACACAGACATGATCAACTGATACACTGACATGATCAACTGATACATTGACATGATCTTTTGATACACAGACATGATCAACTGACACACTAACATGATCAACTGATACACTGACATGATCAACTGATACACAGACATGCTCAACTGATACACTGACATGATCAACTGATACACTGACATGATCAACCGATACACTGACATGATCAACTGATACATAGACATGATCAACTGATACACTGACATGATCAACTGATACACAGACATGATCAACTGATACACTTACATGTTCAGCTGATACACTGACATGATCAACTGATACACTGACATGATCAACTGATACACTGACATGATCAACTGATACACTTACATGATCAACTGATACACTGACATGATCAAATGATACACTGACATGATCAACTGATACGCAGACATGATAAACTGATACGCAGACATGATCAACTGATACATAGACATGATCAACTGATACAATGACATGATCAACTGATACACAGACACGATCAACTGATACACTGACAGATCAACTGATACACTGACATGATCAACTGATACACTGACATGATCAACTGATACACTGACATGATCAACTAATACACTGACATGATCAACTGATACACTGACATGATCAACTGATACACAGACATGATCAGCTGATACACTGACATGATCAACTGATACACTGACATGATCAACTGATACACTGACATGATCAACTGATGCACTGACATGATCAACTGATACACTGACATGATCAACTAATACACTGACATGATCAACTGATACACTGACATGATCAACTGATACACTGACATGATCAACTAATACACTGACATGATCAACTGATGCACTGACATGATCAACTGATACACTGACATGATCAACTGATACACTGACATAATCAACTGATACATAGACATGATCAACTGATACACTGACATGATTAACTGATACACTGACATGATCAACTGACACACTGACATGATCAACTGATACACTGACATGATCAACCGATACACTGACATGAGTTGCTGTGTTACAGTGTATTACGCGTTCTACCGTCTCTTACCTGTCTATCGACGGTTCTGTGTCGTCTGTGTCATACATTACCAGTCAACTGGTCGTTCAGTGTCATAATATGTTGCCTAATTGTTTAGTGTCATGTGTCATGTTAAGTATCATCTGGTTACTCTGTGTTACATGTGTGACAGCACAGTGTCATCTGGTTACTCTGTGTTACATGCATGACTGCTCAGTGTCATCTGGTGACTCTGTGCTACGTGTGTGACAGCTCAGTGTCATCTGGTTACTCTGTGTTACATGCATGACTGCTCAGTGTCATCTGGTGACTCTGTGCTACGTGTGTGACACCTCAGTGTCATCTGGGTACTCTGTGTTACACGTGTCACAGCTCAGTGTCATCTGGTTACTCTGTGTTACATGTATGACAGCTCAGTGTCATCTGGTTACTCTGTGTTACATGTGTGACAGCTCAGTGTCATCTGGTTACTCTGTGTTACATGTGTGACAGCTCAGTTTCATCTGGTTACTCTGTGTTACATGTGTGACAGCTCAGTGTCATCTGGTTACTCTGTGTTACACGTGTCACAGCTCAGTGTCATCTGGTTACTCTGTGTTACACGTGTCACAGCTCAGTGTCATCTGGTTACTCTGTGTTACATGTGTGACAGCTCAGTGTCATCTGGTTACTCTGTGTTACATGTGTGACAGCTCAGTGTCATCTGGTTACTCTGTGTTACATGTGTGACAGCTCAGTGTCATCTGGTTACTCTGTGTTACATGTGTGACAGCTCAGTGTCATCTGGTTACTCTGTGTTACACGTGTCACAGCTCAGTGTCATGTGGTTACTCTGTGTTACATGTGTCACAGCTCAGTGTCATCTGGTTACTCTGTGTTACATGTGTCACGGCTCAGTGTCATCTGATGACTCTGTGTTACATGTGTGACTGCTCAGTGTCATCTGGTTACTCTGTGTTACATGTGTGACAGCTCAGTGTCATCTGGTGACTCTGTGCTACGTGTGTGACAGCTCAGTGTCATCTGGGTACTCTGTGTTACATGTGTCACAGCACAGTGTCATCTGGTGACTCTGTGTTACATGTGTGACTGCTCAGTGTCATCTGATGAGTCTGTGTTACACGTGTCACAGCTCAGTTTCATCTGGTTACTCTGTGTTACATGTGTCACTCCTCAGTGTCATATCAGCCACTATGTACCTCAGTGTCACGCGTGACGTGCGTCATCTGTCATCTGCCGACCCCGACACCATAACAAAGACTTGTGAAACATTAAGCATTATCTCGCTCTCCATCAGCCATCTTCCCATTCGTCTTGTTCCATTCTAGACGCTACGTGCAGGAGCTGGGTAAGTTGAACCCCACTCTTTGCAGGACCCAAATGTCCAGCTTGCTTGTTTAGTGTTAGCTGAGACAGCATGAACAACTGAATGGTCTAATCAAGGCCATCTCATTAACCATATATATATATATATATATATATATATATATATATATATATATATATATATATATATATATATATATATATATATCTTTTTTATTGTACTTTGTCGCTGTCTCCCGCGTTAGCGAAGTAGCGCAAGGGAACCAGACGAGGAATGGCCCAACCCACCCAGATACACATGTATATACATAAACGCCCAAACACGCACATATACATACATATTCATTTCAACGTATACATACATATACACACACAGACATATACATATATACACATGTACATATTCATACTGTCTGCCTTCATCCTTTTACGTTGCCACCCCGCCACACATGAAATAACAACCCCCTCCCCCTCATGTGCGCGAGGCAGCGCCAGGAAAAGACAACAAAGGCCACATTCGTTCACAGTCTCTAGCTGTCATGTATCACAGCTCCCTTTCCACATCCAGGCCCCACAAAACTTTCCATGGTTTACCCCCAGACGCTTCACATGCCCTATTTCAGTCCACTGACAGCACTTCGATCCCGGTATACCACATCGTTCCAATTCATTCTATTCCTTGCACGCCTCTCACCCTCCTGTATGTTCAGGCCCTGATCGCTCAAAATCTTTTTCACTCCATCTTCCCACCTCCAATTTAGTCTCCCACTTCTCCTCGTTCCCTCCACCTCTGACACATATATCCTCTTGGTCAATCTTTCCTCACTCATTCTCTCCATGTGACCAAACCATTTCAAAACACCCTCTTCTGCTCTCTCAACCACACTCTTTTTATTACCACACATCTCTCTTACCCTTACATTACTTACTCAATCAAACCACCTCACACCACACATTGTCCTCAAACATCTCATTTCCAGCACATCCATCCTCCTGCGCACAACTCTATCCATAGCCCACGCCTCGCAACCATACAACATTGTTGGAACCACTATTCCTTCAAACATACCCATTTTTGCTTTCCGAGATAATGTTCTCGACTTCCACACATTCTTCAAGGCTCCCAGAATTTTCGCCCCCTCCCCCACCCTATGATCCACTTCCGCTTCCATGGTTCCATCCGCAGCCAGATCCACTCCCAGATATCTAAAGCACTTCACTTCTAGATTTTCTCCATCCAAACTTATCTCCCAATTGACTTGTCTCTCAACCCAAGCCGAGGACTGATACCCATTTTATCAACAACCTGAGGGAAGGATGAACAGCTGGGTTTGCTGTGGACCTGCTGCTGCAACCAGGATCCCAACTTATATCTTCGACCTCGGGCGGCCCATGAGTGCTTCCTAGTCAACAACGCCATCCTCCACACGACCGAGGTCGTCATCGCAATCAGGTACTCAGTGGCTCCCGTGTGTCTTTCTCGCTCTGAACTCCAGCATCCCTGGGTACGAACCCCTGCGACTGACGCAACCATTGACGTCCCCTGACCATGGCTCTCTGACGTAGATCAGCTGAGATGTTTGTTGTGTTAGGATGACACATGGACGACAGGAGGACGTGTGTCAGGGTGACACATGGACGACAGGAGGACGTGTGTCGGGATGACACATGGACGACAGGAGGACGTGTGTCGGGATGACACATGGACGACAGGAGGACGTGTGTCGGGATGACACATGGACGACAGGAGGACGTGTGTCGGGATGACACATGGACGACAGGAGGACGTGTGTCGGAATGACACATGGACGACAGGAGGAAGGTGGAGGGAGAGCCTCGGACTCAGTGAAGGAGGAGGTTATCACAACAGTCAAGTCTCGAGTGTCTCATGTCTACACAAACACCATGGGAAGCAGCGGCCATGATGCGTGTTGTGGTGGCTGAGGAAGTGGAGTGGGGACACGCGCACCCTCCTGCATGTTCAGGCCCCGATCATTCAAAATCTTTTTCACTCCATCTTTCCACCTCCAATTTCCTCTCCCACTTCTCCTCGTTCCCTCCACCTCTGACACATATATCCTCTTGGTCAATCTTTCCTCACTCATTCTCTCCATGTGACCAAACCATTTCAAAACACCCTCTTCTGCAAGTATGCAGTCTGTTGTGGATGAGAGAGCTTGGGAAGTGAGTCAGTTGTTGTTCGCTGATGATACAGCGCTGGTGGCTGATTCGTGTGAGAAACTGCAGAAGCTGGTGACTGAGTTTGGTAAAGTGTGTGAAAGAAGAAAGTTAAGAGTAAATGTGAATAAGAGCAAGGTTATTAGGTACAGTAGGGTTGAGGGTCAAGTCAATTGGGAGGTAAGTTTGAATGGAGAAAAACTGGAGGAAGTAAAGTGTTTTAGATATCTGGGAGTGGATCTGGCAGCGGATGGAACCATGGAAGCGGAAGTGAATCATAGGGTGGGGGAGGGGGCGAAAATTCTGGGAGCCTTGAAGAATGTGTGGAAGTCGAGAACATTATCTCGGAAAGCAAAAATGGGTATGTTTGAAGGAATAGTGGTTCCAACAATGTTGTATGGTTGCGAGGCGTGGGCTATGGATAGAGTTGTGCGCAGGAGGATGGATGTGCTGGAAATGAGATGTTTAAGGACAATGTGTGGTGTGAGAAGGAACAGAGAAGGGGGCCAGGTGAGGATATTTCCTCAAAGGCCCAGTCTTCTGTTCTTAACGCTACCTCGCTAATGCGGGAAATGGCGAATAGTACGAAAGAAAAGAAAGCTATATATATATATATATATATATATATATATATATATATATATATATATATTATCCCTGGGGATAGGGGATTAAGAATACTTCCCACGTATTCCCTGCGTGTCGTAAAAGGCGACTAAAAGGGGAGGGAGCGGGGGGCTGGAAATCCTCCCCTCTCGTTTTTTTTAAATTTTCCAAAAGAAGGAGCAGAGGGGGCCAGGTGAGGATATTCCAAAAAAGGCCCAGTCCTCTGTTCTTAACGCTACCTCGCTAACGCGGGAAATGGCGAATAGTTTAAAAGAAAGAAAAGAATATATATATATGTATTATATATATATATATATATATATATATATATATATATATATATATATATATATATATATATATATCTTTCTTTTCTTTCATACTATTCGCCATTTCCCGCATTAGCGAGGTAGCGTTGAGAACAGAGGACTGGGCCCTTGAGGGAATATCCTCACCTGGGCCCCTTCTCTGTTCCCTTCTTTTGGAAAATTAAAAAAAAAGTGAGAGGGGAGGATTTCCAGCGCCCCGCTCCCTCCCCTTTCAGTCGCCTTCTACGACACGCAGGGAATACGTGGGAAGTATTCTTTCTCCCCTATCCCCAGGGATAATATATATATATATATATATATATATATATATATATATATATATATATATATATATATATATATATATATATATATATATAATATATATATATGTATACGAACAAACGTTTATATATATATACTTTTTTTTTTATTTTCTAAAAGGAGGAACAGTGAAGGGGGCCAGGTGAGGATATTCCACAAAGGCCCAGTCCTCTGTTCTTAACGCTACCTCCCTAACGCGGGAAATGGCGAATAGTTTAAAAGAAAGAAACAAAGCGACAAAGTATAAAAAAAAATATATATATATATATATATATATATATATATATATATATATATATATATATATATATATATATTATATATTTTTTTTTTTTTTTTGCTTTGTCGCTGTCTCCCGCGTTTGCGAGGTAGCGCAAGGAAACAGACGAAAGAAATGGCCCAACCCACCCCCATATACATGTATATACATACGTCCACACACGCAAATATACATACCTACACAGCTTTCCATGGTTTACCCCAGACGCTTCACATGCCTTGATTCAATCCACAGACAGCACGTCAACCCCGGTATACCACCTCGCTCCAATTCACTCTATTCCTTGCCCTCCTTTCACCCTCCTGCATGTTCAGGCCCCGATCACACAAAATCTTTTTCACTCCATCTTTCCACCTCCAATTTGGTCTCCCTCTTCTCCTCGTTCCCTCCACCTCCGACACATATATCCTCTTGGTCAATCTTTCCTCACTCATTCTCTCCATGTGCCCAAACCATTTCAAAACACCCTCTTCTGCTCTCTCAACCACGCTCTTTTTATTTCCACACATCTCTCTTACCCTTACGTTACTTACTCGATCAAACCACCTCACACCACACATTGTCCTCAAACATCTCATTTCCAGCACATCCATCCTCCTGCGCACAACTCTATCCATAGCCCCCGCCTCGCAACCATACAACATTTTTGGAACCACTATTCCTTCAAACATACCCATTTTTGCTTTCCGAGATAATGTTCTCGACTTCCACACATTCTTCAAGGCTCCCAAAATTTTCGCCCCCTCCCCCACCCTATGATCCGCTTCCGCTTCCATGGTTCCATCCGCTGCCAGATCCACTCCCAGATATCTAAAACACTTCACTTCCTCCAGTTTTTCTCCATTCAAACTCACCTCCCAATTGACTTGACCCTCAACCCTACTGTACCTAATAACCTTGCTCTTATTCACATTTACTCTTAACTTTCTTCTTCCACACACTTTACCAAACTCAGTCACCAGCTTCTGCAGTTTCTCACATGAATCAGCCACCAGCGCTGTATCATCAGCGAACAAGCTCTCTCATCCACAACAGACTTCATACTTGCCCCTCTTTCCAAAACTCTTGCATTCACCTCCCTAACAACCCCATCCATAAACAAATTAAACAACCATGGAGACATCACACACCCCTGCCGCAAACCTACATTCACTGAGAACCAATCACTTTCCTCTCTTCCTACACGTACACATGCCTTACATCCTCGATAAAAACTTTTCACTGCTTCTAACAACTTTCCTCCCACACCATATATTCTTAATACCTTCCACAGAGCATCTCTATCAACTCTATCATATGCCTTCTCCAGATCCATAAATGCTACATACAAATCCATTTGCTTTTCTAAGTATTTCTATATATATACGAACAAAGCGCATATGAACGCGCACCTTCATAGAACATACAAACCTCCAACACCTCGTGACCCCGTTGAGGTTTTAGGTCAACAAGACACTAGATAAAGGACATCAATTTATAATGTGCTTACGTTGGTGATGACCTTACCCACGCTGGACTGGGTCATTACGTCTGTGATGACCTTACCCACGCTGGACTGGGTCATTACGTCTGTGATGACCTTACCCACGCTGGACTGGGTCATTACGTCTGTGATGACCTTACCCACGCTGGACTGGGTCATTACGTCTGTGATGACCTTACCCACGCTGGACTGGGTCATTACGTCTGTGATGACCTTACCCACGCTGGAGTGGGTCATTACGTCTGTGATGACATTACTCACGCTGGACTGGGTCATTACGTCTGTGATGACCTTACCCACGCTGGACTGAGTCATTACGTCTGTGATGACCTTTCCCACGCTGGACTGGGTCATTACGTCTGTGATGACCTTCCCCACGCTGGACTGGGTCATTACGTCTGTGATGACCTTACTCACGCTGGACTGGGTCATTACGTCTGTGATGACCTTACCCACGCTGGACTGGGTTATTACGTCTCTGATGACCTTACTCACGCTGGACTGGCTCATTACGTCTCTGATGACCTTACCCACGCTGGACTGGGTCATTACGTCTGTGATGATCTTACCCACGCTGGACTGGGTCATTACGTCTGTGATGACCTTACTCACGCTGGACTGGGTCATTACGTCTGTGATGACCTTACTCACGCTGGACTGGGTCATTACGTCTGTGATGACCTTTCCCACGCTGGACTGGGTCATTACGTCTGTGATGACCTTACTCACGCTGGACTGGGTCATTACGTCTGTGATAACCTTACCCTCGCTGGACTGGGTCATTACGTCTGTGATGACCTTACCCACGCTGGACTGGGTCATTACGTCTGTGATGACCTTACATACGCTGGGCTGGATCATTACGTCTGTGATGACCTTACTCACGCTGGACTGGGTCATTACGTCAGTGATGACCTTACTCACGCTGAACTAGGTCATTACGTCTGTGATAACCTTACCCACGCTGGACTGGGTCATTACGTCTGTGATGACCTTACCCACGCTGGGCTGGATCATTACGTCTGTGATGACCTTACCCACGCTGGAGTGGGTCATTACGTCTGTGATGACCTTATCCACGCTGGGCTGGATCAATACGTCTGTGACGACCTTATCCAAGCTGGGCTGGATCATTACGTCTGTGACGACCTTTCCCAAGCTGGACTGGGTCATTACGTCTGTGATGACCTTACCCTCGCTGGACTGGGTCGTTACGTCTGTGATGACCTTACTCACGCTGGACTGGGTCATTACGTCTGTGATAACCTTATCCACGCTGGACTGGGTCATTACGTCTATGATGACCTTACTCACGCTGGACTGGGTCATCACGTCTGTGATGATCTTACTCACGCTGGACTGGGTCATTACGTCTGTGATGACCTTACTCGCGCTGGACTGGGTCATTACGTCTGTGATGGCCTTACCCACGCTGGGCTGGGTCATTACGTCTGTAATGACCTTACCCACGCTGGACTGGGTCATTACGTCTGTGATGATCTTACTCACGTTAGGCTGGGTCATTACGTCTGCGATGACCTTACGCTGGGTTGGGTCATTACGTCTGTGATGACCTTACCCTCGCTGGACTGGGTCATTACGTCTGTGATGACCTTACTCACGCTGGACTGGGTCATTACGTCTGTGATGACCTTACCCACGCTGGACTGGATCATTACGTCTGTGATGACCTTACCCATGCTGGACTGGGTCATTATGTCTGTGATGACCCTACTCACGCTGGACTGGATCATTACGTCTGTGATGACCTTACCCACGCTGGACTGGGTCATTACGTCTGTGATGACCGTACCCACGCTGGACTAGGTCATTACGTCTGTGATGACCTTACCTACGCTGGACTGGGTCATTACGTCTGTGATGACCTTACCCTCGCTGGACTGGTTCATTACGTCTGTGATGACCTTACTCCACGCTGGACTAGGTCATTACCGTCTGTGATAACCTTACCTACGCTGGACTGGGTCATTACGTCTGTGATGACCTTATCCACGCTGGGCTGGGTCATTGCGTCAGTGATGACATTACTCACGCTGGGCTGGGTCATTGCGTCTGTGATGACCTTACTCACGCTGGACTGGGTCATTACGTCTGTGATGACCTTACCCACGCAGGACTGGTCATTACGTCTGTGATGACCTTACCCACGCTGGACTGGGTCATTACGTCTGTGATGACCTTACTCACGCTTTACTGGGTCATTACGTATGTGAAGACCTTACCCTCGCTGGACTGAGTCATTACGTCTGTGATGACCTTACTCACGCTGGACTGGGTCATTACATCTGTGATGACCTTAATCACGCTGGACTGGGTCATTACGTCTGTGATAACCTTCCCCACGCTGGACTGGGTCATTACGTCTGTGATGAGCTTACCCATGCTGGACTGGGTCATTACGTCTGTGATGACCTTACCCACGCTGGACTGGGTCATTATGTCTGTGATGACCTTACTCACGCTGGACTGGGTCATTACGTCTGTAATGACCTTTCCCACGCTGGACTGGGTTATTACGTCTGTGATGATCTTACTCACGTTAGGCTGGGTCATTACGTCTGCGATGACCTTACGCTCGGTTGGGTCATTACGTCTGTGATGACCTTACCCTCGCTGGACTGGGTCATTACGTCTGTGATGACCTTACTCACGCTGGACTGGGTCATTACGTCTGTGATGACCTTACCCACGCTGGACTGGATCATTACGTCTGTGATGACCTTACCCATGCTGGACTGGGTCATTATGTCTGTGATGACCCTACTCACGCTGGACTGGATCATTACGTCTGTGATGACCTTACCCACGCTGTGCTGGGTCATTACGTCTGTGATGACCTTACCCACGCTGGACTAGGTCATTACGTCTGTGATGACCTTACCCACGCTGGGCTAGGTCATTACGTCTGTGATGACCTTACCCTCACTGGACTGGTTCATTACTTCTGTGATGACCTTACTCACGCTGGGCTGGGTCATTACGTCAGTGAAGACCTTACTCACGCTGGGCTGGGTCATTGCGTCTGTGATGACCTTACCCTCGCTGGACTGGGTCATTACGTCTGTGATGACCTTACCCACGCAAGACTGGGTCATTACGTCTGTGATGACCTTACCCACGCTGGACTGGGTCATTACGTCTGTGATGACCTTACTCACGCTTTACTGGGTCATTACGTCTGTGATGACCTTACCCTCACTGGACTGAGTCATTACGTCTGTGATGACCTTACTCACGCTGGACTGGGTCATTACGTCTGTGATGACCTTACTCACGCGGACTGGGTCATTACGTCTGTGATAACCTTACCCACGCTGGACTGGGTCATTACGCCTGTGATGACCTTACCCACGCTGGACTGGGTCATTACGTCTGTGATGACCTTACTCACGCTTTACTGGGTCATTACGTCTGTGATGATCTTACCCTCACTGGACTGAGTCATTACGTCTGTGATGACCTTACTCACGCTGGACTGGGTCATTACGTCTGTGATGACCTTACTCACGCTGGACTGGGTCATTACGTCTGTGATAACCTTACCCACGCTGTGCTGCGTCATTACGTCTGTAATGACCTTTCCCACGCTGGACTGCGTCATTACGTTTGTGATGACCTTACGCTGGACTGGGTCATTACGTCTGTGATGGCCTTACCCACGCTGTGCTAGGTCATTACGTCTGTAATGACCTTTCCCACGCTGGACTGGGTTATTACGTCTGTGATGATCTTACTCACGTTAGGCTGGGTCATTACGTCTGCGATGACCTTACGCTGGGTTGGGTCATTACGTCTGTGATGACCTTACCCTCGCTGGACTGGGTCATTACGTCTGTGATGACCTTACTCACGCTGGACTGGGTCATTACGTCTGTGATGACCTTACCCACGCTGGACTGGATCATTACGTCTGTGATGACCTTACCCATGCTGGACTGGGTCATTATGTCTGTGATGACCCTACTCACGCTGGACTGGATCATTACGTCTGTGATGACCTTACCCACGCTGTGCTGGGTCATTACGTCTGTGATGACCTTACCCACGCTGGACTAGGTCATTACGTCTGTGATGACCTTACCCACGCTGGGCTAGGTCATTACGTCTGTGATGACCTTACCCTCACTGGACTGGTTCATTACTTCTGTGATGACCTTACTCACGCTGGGCTGGGTCATTACGTCAGTGAAGACCTTACTCACGCTGGGCTGGGTCATTGCGTCTGTGATGACCTTAATCACGCTGGACTGGGTCATTACGTCTGTGATGACCTTACCCACGCTGGACTGGGTCATTACGTCTGTGATGACCTTACTCACGCTTTACTGGGTCATTACGTCTGTGATGACCTTACCCTCAATGGACTGAGTCATTACGTCTGTGATGACCTTACTCACGCTGGACTGGGTCATTACGTCTGTGATGACCTTACTCACGCTGGACTGGGTCATTACGTCTGTGATAACCTTACCCACGCTGGACTGGGTCATTACGCCTGTGATGACCTTACCCACGCTAGACTGGGTCATTACGTCTGTGATGACCTTACCCACGCTGGACTGGGTCTTTACGTCTGTGATGACCTTACTCACGCTGGACTGGGTCATTACGTCTGTGATGACCTTACTCACGCTGGACTGGGTCATTACGTCTGTGATGACCTTACTCACGCTGGACTGGGTCATTACGTCTGTGATAACCTTACCCACGCTGGACTGGGTCATTACGCCTGTGATGACCTTACCCACGCTAGACTGGGTCATTACGTCTGTGATGACCTTACCCACGCTGGACTGGGTCTTTACGTCTGTGATGACCTTACTCACGCTGGACTGGGTCATTACGTCTGTGATAACCTTACCCACGCTGGACTGGGTCATTACGTCTGTGATGACCTTACCCACGCTGGTCTGGATCATTACGTCTGTGATGACCTTACCCACGCTTGAGTGGGTCATTACGTCTGTGATGATCTTACTCCCGTTGGGCTGGGTAATTACGTCTGTGATGACCTTACCCACGCTGGGCAGGGTCATTACGTCTGTGATGACCTTATCCACGCTGGGCTGGATCATTACGTCTGTGACGACCTTTCCCAAGCTGGAGTGAGTCATTACGTCTGTGATGACCTTACCCTCGCTGGAATGGATCATTACATCTGTGATGACCTTACTCACGCTGAACTGGGTCATTACGTCTGTGATGACCTTATCCACGATGGACTGGGTCATTACGTCTGTGAAGACCTTACTCACGCTGTACTGGGTCATCACGTCTGTGATGATCTTACGCTGGACTGGGTCACTACGTCTGTGATGACCTTCCTCACGCTGGACTGGGTCATTTCGTCTGTGATGGCCTTACCCACGCTGGGCTGGGTCATTACGTCTGTAATGACCTTACCCACGCTGGACTGGGTCATTACGTTTGTGATGATCTTACGTTGGGCTGGGTCATTACGTCTGTGATGACTTTACCCTCGCTGGACTGGGTCATTACGTCTGTGATGACCTTACTCACGCTGGACTGGGTCATTACGTCTGTGATGGCCTTACCCACGCTGTGCTGGGTCATTACGTCTGTAATGACCTTTCCCACGCTGGACTGGGTTATTACGTCTGTGATGATCTTACTCACGTTAGGCTGGGTCATTACGTCTGCGATGACCTTACGCTGGGTTGGGTCATTACGTCTGTGATGACCTTACCCTCGCTGGACTGGGTCATTACGTCTGTGATGACCTTACTCACGCTGGACTGGGTCATTACGTCTGTGATGACCTTACCCACGCTGGACTGGATCATTACGTCTGTGATGACCTTACCCATGCTGGACTGGGTCATTATGTCTGTGATGACCCTACTCACGCTGGACTGGATCATTACGTCTGTGATGACCTTACCCACGCTGTGCTGGGTCATTACGTCTGTGATGACCTTACCCACGCTGGACTAGGTCATTACGTCTGTGATGACCTTACCCACGCTGGGCTAGGTCATTACGTCTGTGATGACCTTACCCTCACTGGACTGGTTCATTACTTCTGTGATGACCTTACTCACGCTGGGCTGGGTCATTACGTCAGTGAAGACCTTACTCACGCTGGGCTGGGTCATTGCGTCTGTGATGACCTTACTCACGCTGGACTGGGTCATTACGTCTGTGATGACCTTACCCACGCAGGACTGGGTCATTACGTCTGTGATGACCTTACCCACGCTGGACTGGGTCATTACGTCTGTGATGACCTTACTCACGCTTTACTGGGTCATTACGTCTGTGATGACCTTACCCTCACTGGACTGAGTCATTACGTCTGTGATGACCTTACTCACGCTGGACTGGGTCATTACGTCTGTGATGACCTTACTCACGCTGGACTGGGTCATTACGTCTGTGATAACCTTACCCACGCTGGACTGGGTCATTACGCCTGTGATGACCTTACCCACGCTGGACTGGGTCATTACGTCTGTGATGACCTTACCCACGCTGGACTGGGTCATTACTTCTGTGATCACCTTACTCACGCTGGGCTGGGTCATTGCGTCTGTGATGACCTTACTCACGCTGGACTGGGTCATTACGTCTGTGATGACCTTACCCACGCAAGACTGGGTCATTACGTCTGTGATGACCTTACCCACGCTGGACTGGGTCATTACGTCTGTGATGACCTTACTCACGCTTTACTGGGTCATTACGTCTGTGATGACCTTACCCTCACTGGACTGAGTCATTACGTCTGTGATGACCTTACTCACGCTGGTCTGGGTCATTACGTCTGTGATGACCTTACTCACGCTGGATTGGGTCATTACGTCTGTGATAACCTTACCCACGCTGGACTGGGTCATTACGCCTGTGATGACCTTACCCACGCTAGACTGGGTCATTACGTCTGTGATGACCTTACCCACGCTGGACTGGGTCATTACGTCTGTGATGACCTTACTCACGCTGGACTGGGTCATTACGTCTGTGATAACCTTACCCACGCTGGACTGGGTCATTACGTCTGTGATGACCTTACCCACGCTGGTCTGGATCATTACGTCTGTGATGACCTTACCCACGCTGGAGTGGGTCATTACGTCTATGATGATCTTACTCCCGTTGGGCTGGGTAATTACGTCTGTGATGACCTTACCCACGCTGGACATGTTCATTACGTCTGTGATGACCTTATCCACGCTGGGCTGGATCATTACGTCTGTGACGACCTTTCCCAAGCTGGAGTGAGTCATTACGTCTGTGATGACCTTACCCTCGCTGGAATGGATCATTACATCTGTGATGACCTTACTCACGCTGAACTGGGTCATTACGTCTGTGATGACCTTATCCACGATGGACTGGGTCATTACGTCTGTGATGACCTTACTCACGCTGGACTGGGTCATCACGTCTGTGATGATCTTACGCTGGACTGGGTCACTACGTCTGTGATGACCTTACTCACGCTGGACTGGGTCATTACGTCTGTGATGGCCTTACCCACGCTGGGCTGGGTCATTACGTCTGTAATGACCTTACCCACGCTGGACTGGGTCATTACGTTTGTGATGATCTTACTCACGCTGGACTGGGTCATTACGTCTGTGATGAGCTTACCCACGCTGGACTGGATCATTACGTCTGTGATGACCTTACCCATGCTGGACTGGGTCATTATGTCTGTGATGACCTTACTCACGCTGGACTGGATCATTACGTGTGTGATGACCTTACCCACGCTGGACTGGGTCATTACTTCTGTGATGACCTTACCCACGCTGGACTAAGTCATTACGTCTGTAATGACCTTACCCACGCTGGACTGGGTCATTACGTTTGTGATGATCTTACTCACGCTGGACTGGGTCATTACGTCTGTGATGAGCTTACCCACGCTGGACTGGATCATTACGTCTGTGATGACCTTACCCATGCTGGACTGGGTCATTATGTCTGTGATGACCTTACTCACGCTGGACTGGATCATTACGTGTGTGATGACCTTACCCACGCTGGACTGGGTCATTACTTCTGTGATGACCTTACCCACGCTGGACTAAGTCATTACGTCTGTGATGACCTTACCCACGCTGGGCTGGGTCATTACATCTGTGATGACCTTACCCTCGCTGGAATGGGTCATTACGTCTGTGATGACCTTACTCACGCTGGACTAGGTCATTAGGTCTGTGATAACCTTCCCCACGCTGGACTGGGTCATTACGTCTGTGATGACCTTATCCACGCTGGGCTGGGTCATTACGTCTGTGATGACCTTACCCACGCAGGACTGGGTCATTACGTCTGTGATGACCTTACTCACGCTTTACAGGGTCATTACGTCTGTGATGACCTTACCCTCGCTGGACTGGGTCATTACGTCTGTGATGACCTTACTCACGCTGGACTGGGTCATTACGTCTGTGATGACCTTACTCACGCTGGACTGGGTCATTACGTCTGTGATGACCTTACTCACGCTGGACTGGGTCATTACGTCTGTGAAGACCTTATCCACGCTGGACTGGGTCATTACGTCTTTGATGACCTTACCCACGCTGGACTGGGTCATTACGTCTTTGATGACCTCACCCTCGCTGGACTGGGTCATTACGTCTGTGATGACCTTTCTCACGCTGTGCTGGGTCATTACGTCTGTGATGACTTTACCCACGCTGGACTGGTTTTGCCTCATCACCATCACCATGATGACCATGACCATGATCACCATCACATACACCCTACTGTCACTTCTCTAACTTGCCCATCACTACAGTCCCTTCCAGGTTGACCAGTCCACCAAGCTTCCAACCCTGACCCCCCCCCCCCACCTCCTACTGTCTCACTAGTCCCCAGTCCCCTCCAGGTGTCACTCTGGACAGTAAACTAAGCTGGACCATCATCATCTATACATGTAGACACCTAGACTCCCTACACTTGTACATGTAGACACCTAGACTCCCTACACTTGTACATGTAGACACCTAGACTCCCTACACTTGTACATGTAGACACCTAGACTCCCTACACTTGTACAGGTAGACACCTGGACTCCCTACACCTGAACATGTAGACACCTGGACTCCCTACACCTGAACATGTAGACACCTGGACTTCCTACACCTGAACATGTAGACACCTGGACTCCCTACACCTGAACATGTACACATGGACTCCCTACACCTGAACATGTAGACACCTGGACTTCCTACACCTGAACATGTAGACACCTGGACTTCCTACACCTGAACATGTAGACACCTGGACTCCCTACACCTGAACATGTAGACACCTGGACTCCCTACACTCGAACATGTACACACCTGGACTTCCTACACTGATCATGTAGACACCTGGACTTCCTACACCTGAACATGTAGACACCTGGACTCCCTACACCTGAACATGTAGACACCTGGATTCCCTACACCTGAACATGTAGACACCTGGACTTCCTACACCTGAACATGTAGACACCTGGACTCCCTACACCTGAACATGTAGACACCTGGACTTCCTACACCTGAACATATAGACACCTGGACTTCCTACACCTGATCATGTAGACACCTGGACTTCCTCCACCTGAACATGTAGACACCTGGACTTCCTACACCTGATCATGTAGACACCTGGACTCCCTACACCTGATCATGTAGACACCTGGACTCCCTACGCCTGAACATGTAGACACCTGGACCCCCTACACCTGAACATGTAGACACCTTGACGTCCTACACCTGAACATATAGACACCTGGACTCCCTACACCTGAACATGTCGACACCTGGACTCCTACACCTGAACATGTAGACACCTGGACTCCCTACACCTGAACATGTAGACACCTGGACTCCCTACACCTGAACATGTAGACACCTGGACGTCCTACATCTGAACATATAGACACCTGGACTTCCTACACCTGACCTTGTAGACACCTGGACTTCCTACACCTGAACATGTAGACACCTGGACTCCCTACACCTGAACATGTAGACACTTGGACTTCCTACACCTGAACATGTAGACACCTGGACTTCCTACACCTGAACATGTACACACCTGGACTCCCTACACCTGAACATGTAGACACCTGGACTTCCTACACCTGAACATGTAGACACCTGGACCTCCTACACCTGAACATGTAGACACCTGGACTCCCTACACCTGAACATGTAGACACCTGGACTTCCTACACCTGAACATGTAGACACCTGGACTTCCTACACCTGAACATGTAGACACCTGGACTCCCTACACCTGAACATGTAGACACCTGGACTTCCTACACCTGAACATATAGACACCTGGACTTCCTACACCTGAACATGTAGACACCTGGACTTCCTACACCTGAACATGTAGACACCTGGACTCCCTACACCTGAACATGTAGACACCTGGACTCCCTACACCTGAACATGTAGACTCCTGGACTCCCTACACCTGAACATATAGACACCTGGACTCCCTACACCTGAACATGTAGACACCTGTTCTCCCTACACCTGAACATGTAGACACCTGGACTTCCTACACCTGAACATGTAGACACCTGGACTCCCTACACCTGAACATGTAGACACCTGGACTTCCTACACCTGAACATATAGACACCTGGACTTCCTACACCTGATCATGTAGACACCTGAACATGTAGACACCTGGACTTCCTACACCTGATCATGTAGACACCTGGACTCCCTACACCTGATCATGTAGACACCTGGACTCCCTACACCTGAACATGTACACAATGTTCACTCTTGCCTTCCCCACCACACAAGATCCACTAGAACAAATTAGTAGAGAGGGTTCACCACCAGGATGGACCCAACTTTCTCGCCCTCCCTCCTCCACCTCCACCGTCATCCACCTCCATCACACATCCCCCACGTAAACCAAACCTACATCCACAGAGACATCCTGTTCATCCACTGCCATCCACCCATCATCCTTGTACACGTAATCAACCACCCCAGAACAAAGACGTCTCCTGGTCTGTGTGTATGTGTGTGTGTGTGTGTGTGTGTGTGTGTGTGTGTGTGTGTGTGTGTGTGGAGCCCTCCCATATAGAGAAAGGTTGAGGATGTTTTTATATGCTGATGTCACTGTAATAATAGTTGGACAGTATAAGTTGAATGTTGTGGTGGTGATGATGCGTTTACCAGCCAACACTCCAGCTTGCTCGACGACCCTCTAAACACTTGGTACATTTACCACGCCTGACATCTTGACGTCTCCTGACATCTTGATGTCTCCTGACATCTTGAACTCTCCTGACATCTTCAACTCTCCTGACATCTTGAAGTCTGACATCTTAACGTCTCCTGACATCTTGAGTCTCCAGACATCTTGAAGTCTCCAGACATCTTGAAGTCTCCTGACATCTTGAGGTCTCCTGACATCTTGGAGTCTCCTGACATCTTCATGTCTCCTGACATCTTGGAGTCTCCTGACATCTTGAGGTCTCCTGACATCTTGGAGTCTCCTGACATCTTGAGGTCTCCTGACATCTTGAACTCTCCTGACATCTTGGAGTCTCCTGACATCTTGAACTCCTGACATCTTGGGTCTCCTGACATCTTGGAGTCTCCTGACATCTTCATGTCTCCTGACATCTTGGAGTCTCCTGACGTCTTGAAGTCTCCTGAAATCTTGAGGTCCTCTGACATCTTGAACTCTTCTGACATTTTGAAGTCTCATGTCATCTTGGAGTCTCCTGACATCTTGAAGTCTCCTGACATCTTGAAGTCTCCTGACATCTTGAATTCTTCTGACATCTTGGAGTCTCCTGACATCTTGAGGTCTCCTGACATCTTGAACTCTCCTGACATCTTGGAGTCTCCTGACATCTTGAACTCCTGACATCTTGGGTCTCCTGACATCTTGGAGTCTCCTGACATCTTCATGTCTCCTGACATCTTGGAGTCTCCTGACATCTTGAAGTCTCCTGAAATCTTGAGGTCCTCTGACATCTTGAACTCTTCTGACATTTTGAAGTCTCATGTCATCTTGGAGTCTCCTGACATCTTGAAGTCTCCTGACATCTTGAAGTCTCCTGACATCTTGAATTCTTCTGACATCTTGGAGTCTCCTGACATCTTGAGGTCTCCTGACATCTTGAACTCTCCTGACATCTTGGAGTCTCCTGACATCTTGAACTCCTGACATCTTGGGTCTCCTGACATCTTGGAGTCTCCTGACATCTTCATGTCTCCTGACATCTTGGAGTCTCCTGACATCTTGAAGTCTCCTGAAATCTTGAGGTCCTCTGACATCTTGAACTCTTCTGACATTTTGAAGTCTCATGTCATCTTGGAGTCTCCTGACATCTTGAAGTCTCCTGACATCTTGAAGTCTCCTGACATCTTGAATTCTTCTGACATCTTGGAGTCTCCTGACATCTTAAAGTCTCCTGATATCATGAGGTCGTCTGACATCTTGATGTCTCCTGACATCTTAAAGTCTCCTGACATCTTGAAGTCTTCTGAAGAAACGTCAAATCTGATGCATGTGGTTGTGTTAGGTGATGTAATGTTGCATGTGGTTGTGTTAGGTGATGTAATGTTGCATGTGGTGGTGTTAGGTGGTGAAGTTGATGCATATGGTGGTGTTAGGTGATGAAATGATTCATGTAGTGATGTTAGGTGAGGTAATGATTCATGTGGTGGTGTTAGGTGATGAAATGATTCATGTAGTGATGTTAGGTGAGGTAATGATTCAAGTGGTGGTGTTAGGTGATGAAATGATTCATGTAGTGATGTTAGGTGAGGTAATGATTCATGTGGTTGGTATTAGGTGATGTAATGTTTCAAGTGGTGGTGTTAGGTGATGTAATGTTTCATGTGGTTGTATTAGGTGACGTAATGATTCATGTGGTGTTTTTAGGTGATGTAAATATTCATGTGGTGGTGTTAGGTGATGTAATGATTCATGTGGTTGGTATTAGGTGATGTAATGATTCATGTGGTGATGTTATGTGATGTAATGATTCATGTGGTGGTGTTAGGTGATGTAATGATTCATGTGGTTGGTATTAGGTGATGTAATGATTCATGTGGTGGTGTTAGGTGATGTAATGATTCATGTGGTTGGTGTTAGGTGATGTAATGATTCATGTGGTGGTGTTAGGTGATGTAATATTTCATGTAGTGGTGTTAGATGATGGCGATGATGTATTTGGTGGTGTTAGGTGATGTAATGTTTCATGTGGTGGTGTTAGGTGATGTAATGTTTCATGTGGTGGTGTTAGGTGATGTAATGTTTCATGTGGTGGTGTTAGGTGATGTAATGTTTCTTGTGGTGGTGTTAGGTGATGCAGTGTTTTATGTGGTGGTGTTAGGTTGTGATGACAATTCATGTGGTGGTGTTAGGTGATGCAATGTTTCATGTGGTGGTGTTAGGTGATGTGATGTTTCCTGTGGTGGTGTTAGGTGATGTGATGTTTCTTGTGGTGGTGTTAGGTGATGTAATGATTCATATGGTGGTGTTAGGTGATGTAATATTTCATGTGGTGGTGTTAGGTTGTGATGATAATTTATGTGGTGGTGTTAGGTGATGTAATATTTCATGTGGTGGTGTTAGGTTGTGATGATAATTTATGTGGTGGTGTTAGGTGATGTAATATTTCATGTGGTGGAGTTAGGTTGTGATGATGATTTATGTGGTGGTGTCAGATGATGTAATGTTTCATGCGGTGGTCTTAGGTGATGTAATGTTTCATGTGGTGGTGTTGGGTGATGTAATGTTTCATGTGGTGGTGTTAGTTGATGCAATTTTTAATGTAGTGGTGTTAGTTGATGTGTTTCCTGTGGTGGTGTTAAGTGATATAATATATCATGTGGAGGTGTTAGGTGATGCTATGATTCATATGGTGGTGTTAGGTGATATAATGTTTCATGTGGTGGTGTTAGGTTATGATGATAATTTATATGTTGGTGTTAGGTAATGTAATGCTTCATGTAGTGGTGTTAGTTGATGTAATATTTCATGTGGTGATGTTAGGTGATGCAATGATTCATGTGGTGGTGTTAGGTGATGTAATGTTTCATGTGGTATTGCTAGGTGATGTGATGTTTCTTGTGGTGGTGTTAGGTGATGTAATATTTCATGTAGTGGTGTTAGATGATGGTGATGATGCATGTGGTGGTGTTAGGTGATTTACTGTTTCATGTGGTGGTGTTAGGTGATGTAATGTTTCATGTGGTAGTTTTAGGTGATGCGATGTTTCTTGTGGTGGTGTTAGGTGATGTGATATTTCATGTAGTGGTGTTAGATTGTGGTGTTGATGCATGTGGTGGTGTTAGGTGATGTGATGTTTCTTTTGGTGGTGTTAGATGATGCAATGTTTCATGTGGTTGTGTTAGGTTGTGATGATAATGCATGTGGTGGTGTTAGGTGATGTGATGTTTCATGTGATGGTGTTGGGTGATGTAATGTTTCATGTGGTGGTGTTAGGTGATGTAATGTTTCATGTGGTGGTGTTAGGTGTTGCAATGATTCATGTGGTGGTGTTAGGTGATGTAATGTATCATGTGGTGGTGTTAGGTGATGTGATGTTTCTTGTGGTGGTGTTAGGTGATGTAATATTTCATGTAGTGGTGTTAGATGATGGCGATGATGCATTTGGTGGTGTTAGGTGATGTAATGTTTCATGTGGTGGTGTTAGGTGATGTAATGTTTCATGTGGTGGTGTTAGGTGATGTAATGTTTCATGTGGTGGTGTTAGGTGATGTAATGTTTCTTGTGGTGGTTTTAGGTGATGCAGTGTTTCATGTGGTGGTGTTAGGTTGTGATGACAATTCATGTGGTGGTGTTAGGTGATGCAATGTTTCATGTGGTGGTGTTAGGTGATGTGATGTTTCCTGTGGTGGTGTTAGGTGATGTGATGTTTCTTGTGGTGGTGTTAGGTGATGCAATGTTTCATCTGGTGGTGTTAGGTTGAGATGATAATTCATGTGGTGGTGTTAGGTGATGTAATGATTCATGTGATGGTGTTAGGTGATGTAATTATTCATGTGGTGGTGTTAGGTGATGTAATATATCATGTGGTAGTATCAGGTGATGTAATGATTCATGTGGCGGTGTTAGGTGATGCAATTATTCATGTGGTGGTGTTAGGTGATGTAATTATTCATGTGGCGGTGTTAGGTGATGTAATGATTCATATGGTGGTGTTAGGTGAAATAATGTTTCATGTGGTGGTGTTAAGTGATGTAATGTTCATGTTTTGGTGTTAGGTTTTGATGATAATTCATGTGGTGGTGTTAGGTGATGTAATTTTTCATGTGGTGGTGTTAGGTGGTGTAATGTTTCATGTGGTGGTGTTAGGTGATGCAATGTTTCATGTGCTGGTGTTAGGTGATGTAATGTTTCATGTGGTGGTGTTAGGTGATGTAAAATTCATGTGGTTGCGTTAGGTGATGGGGATGGTGCATGTGGTGGTGTTAGGTGATGTCATGTTTCATGTGGTCGTGTTAGGTGATGTAATGTTTCATGTGGTGGTGTTAGGTGATGCAATGTTGCATGTGTTGGTGTTAGATGATGTAATGTTTCATGTGGTGGTGTTAGGTGATGTAATGTTTCATGTAGTTGTGTTAGGTGATGATGTTGATGCATATGGTGGTGTTAGATGATGTAATGTTTCATATGGTGGTGTTAGGTGATGTAATGATTCATGTTGTGGTGTTAGGTGATGTAAAGCTTCATGTGGTGTTGTAGGCAATGCAATGATTCATATGGGTATGTTAGGTGATGTAAAGTTTCATGTGGTGGTGTTAGGTTGTGATGATAATTCATGTGGTGGTGTTAGGTGATGTGATATTTCATGTGGTGGTGTTAGGTTGTGATGATAATTATGTGGTGGTGTTAGGTGATGTAATGTTTCATGTGGTGGTGTTAGGTGATGTAATGTTTCATGTGGTGGTGTTAGGTGGTGATGTTGATGCATATGGTGGTGTTAGGTAGATGTAATGTTTCATGTGGTGATGTTAGGTTCTGATGATAATTCATGTGGTGGTGTTAGGTGATGTCATGTTTCATGTGGTGGTATTAGGTGATATAATGTTTCATGTGGTGGTGTTAGGTGGTGATGTTGATGCATATGGTGGTGTTAGGTAGATGTAATGTTTCATGTGGTGGTGTTAGGTGATGTAATGTTTCATGTAGTTGTGTTAGGTGATGATGTTGATGCATATGGTGGTGTTAGGTGATGTAATGTTTCATATGTTGGTGTTGGGTGATGTAATATCTCATATGGTGTTGTTAGGTGATGTAATGTTTCATTTGGTGGTGTTAGGTGATGTAATAATTCATGTGGTGGTGTTAGGTGATGTAAAGTTTCATGTGGTGTTGTTAGGTGATGCAATGATTCATATGGGTATGTTAGGAGAGTAATGTTTCATGTGGTGGTGTTAGGTAATGTGATGATTCATGTGGCGTTGTTAGGTGATGCAATGTTTCATGTGGTGGTGTTAGGTAATGTGATGATTCATGTGGTGGTGTTAGGTGATGTAATGTTTCCTGTGATGGTGTTAGGTAATGCATTGATTCCTGTGGTGGTGTTAGGTGATGTAATATTTCATGTGGTGGTGTTAGGTTGTGATGATTATTCATGTGGTGGTGTTAGATGATGTAATGTTTCGAGTGGTGGTGTTAGGTGGTGATGTTGATGCATATGGTGGTGGTTGGAGATGTAATGTTTCACGTGGTGGTGTTAGGTTATGTAATGTTCCATGTGGTGGTGTTAGGTGATATAATGCTCCATGTAGTGGTGTTAGGTGATGATGTTGATGCATACGGTGGTGTTAGGTGATGTAATTTTTCATGTGGTGTTGTTAGGTGATGTAATGTTTCATGTGGTGGTGTTAGGTGATGTAATGGTTCATGTGGTGGTGTTAGGTGACATGATGTTTCAGTTGATGGTGTTAGGTTATGTAATGTTTCATGTGGTGGTGTTAGGTGATGAAGATCAGATGATCATCTGTCAATAGAAAATGTGATGTTCTCTTCATATGAATGATGCATGTGTGGTGAGGCACATGTTGTATGTGGAGTGATGTTGGTTGGGGCAAAATGTTGCCAACGAGTATGTTTTTCAAGTTGATGTTATGATTTTCATTTTCCTTCCTGACAGTGAGACATGACGAAGACTTTCCCGTTATAGAGACAGTTAGCAGATTCGGGCCTTCCGGACCCTCGTCTGTCAGGTCCTGCTGAGAGCCAGAACTTACACCACACGTACGTCCAAGATTCAGCAGACTTGAACTTACACCAAGATGACGCTGTCCAGCAGTTGGAGAACTGCGGAATGGACTTGTTCAGTGGTATAACCATCAACCTCCGCCATTTTCCCTCTTCATCCCTTCGTCTCCTCCATACTGCCAACACCACATCGTCCACCCAACATATGTTGACCCAACGAGGGAAACTGATGAATTATCGAGCGTTTGGCAGGGAAAACAGAAGCTCCTGCTCTTGATTGGACAAAAGTCTGGAAATTGGTTCATGAACCTCTCATGATTAACGTGTTCCTAATGATGCTTGCTTGCTTGCTTGCTTACTTGCTTACTTGCTTACTTACTTACTTGCTTACTTGCTTGCTTACTTGCTTGCTTACATGCTTACTTGTTTACTTGTTTGGTTGCTTACTTGCTTACTTGCTTGGTTGCTTGCTTGCTTACTTGCTTGCTTACATGCTTGCTTCTTTACTTGCTTGGTTGTTTACTTGCTTACTTGCTTGCTTGCTTACTTGCTCTCTTGGTTGCTTGCTTACTTGCTTGCTTACTTGCTTGTTTACTTACTTGCTTGCTTACTTACTTACTTGCTTGCTTGCTTGCTTGCTTGCTTGCTTACTTACTTACTTGCTTGCTTGTTTACTTGCTTGGTTGCTTACTTGCTTACTTGCTTGCTTACATGCTTGCTTGTTTACTTGCTTGGTTGCTTACTTGCTTACTTTCTTGGTTGCTTGCTTCCTTACTTACTTGCTTACATGCTTGCTTGTTTACTTCCTTGGTTGTTTACTTGCTTACTTATTTGGTTGGTTGCTTGCTTGCTCACTTGCTTTCTTGGTTGCTTGCTTACTTGCTTGCTTACTTATTGGTTTACTTACTTGCTTGCTTACTTACTTGCTTGCTTGCTTGCTTGCACGCTTGCTTACTTACTTACTTGCTTGCTTGTTTACTTTCTTGCTTACTTACTTGCTTATTTGCTTGTTTGTTTGCTGACTTGCTTGCTTACTTGCTTCCTTACTTGCTTACTTGCATACTTGCTTGCTTGCTTGCTTGCTCTCATGTGAGTGTGTTCATGTCTTCTCATGATCAGTGCAGGGAAGGAGGAGAGAATGTCAACACTGGCTTTGTGTGTCTTCATTAATGTGTTGTTATGTTGTGTTATTCTCCTTCAACATCCTTGGTACAGTCATGTGGCAATGTAATCTGTTACCACATACTAGACACACTTGGTACAGTCATGTGGCAATGTAATCTGTTACCACATACCAGACACACTTGGTACAGTCATGTGGCAATGTAATCTGTTACCACATACTAGACACACTTGGTACAGTCATGTGGCAATGTAATCTGTTACCACATACTAGACACACTTGGTACAGTCATGTGGCAATGTAATCTGTTACCACATACTAGACACACTTGGTACAGTCATGTGGCAATGTAATCTGTTACCACATAATAGACACACTTGGTACAGTCATGTGGCAATGTAATCTGTTACCACATACTAGACACACTTGGTACAGTCATGTGGCAATGTAATCTGTTACCACATACTAGACACACTTGGTACAGTCATGTGGCAATGTAATCTGTTACCACATACTAGACACACTTGGTACAGTCATGTGGCAATGTAATCTTTTACCACATACTAGACACACTTGGTACAGTCATGTGGCAATGTAATCTGTTACCACATACTAGACACACTTGGTACAGTCATGTGGCAATGTAATCTGTTACCACATACTAGACACACTTGGTACAGTCATGTGGCAATGTAATCTGTTACCACATACTAGACATACTTGGTACAGTCATGTGGCAATGTAATCTGTTACCACATACTAGACATACTTGGTACAGTCATGTGGCAATGTAATCTGTTACCACATACTAGACATCCTTGGTACAGTCATGTGGCAATGTAATCTGTTACCACATGATAGACACACTTGGTACAGTCATGTGGCAATGTAATCTGTTACCACATACTAAACACACTTGGTACAGTCATGTGGCAAGGTAATCTGTTACAGCATACTAGACACACTTGGTACAGTCATGTGGCAATGTAATCTTTTACCACATACTAGACATACTTGGTACAGTCATGTGGCAATGTAATTCTGTTTACCACATACTAGACCAATTGGTACAGTCATGTGGCAATGTAATCTGTTACCAACATACTAGACATACTTGGTACAGTCATGTGGCAATGTAATCTGTTACCACATACTAGACACACTTGGTACAGTCATGTGGCACTGTAATCTGTTACCCATACTAGACACACTTGTACAGAGTCATGTGGCAATGTAATCTGTTTAACCACATACTAGACAAACTTGGTTACAGTCATGTGGCAATGTAATCTGTTACCACATAACTAGACAACACTTGTACAGTCATGTGGCAATGTAATCTGTTACCACAGTACTAGACATAACTTGGTAACAGTCATGTGGCAATGTAATCTGTTAGCCAACATACTAGACTAACTTGGTACAGTCATGTGGCAATGTAATCTGTTACCACATACTAGACATACTTGGTACAGTCATGTGGCAATGTAATCTGTTACCACATACTAGACATACTTGGTACAGTCATGTGGCAATGTAATCTGCTACAACATATTAGACACTTTGTACGGTCATGTGGCAAAGTGATCTGTTACCACATACTAGACACACTTGGTGCAGTCATGTGGCAATGTAATCTGCTACCACATAATAGACTTACATGGTACAGTCATGTGGCAATGTAATCTGTTACCACATACTAGACATACATGGTACAGTCATGTGGCAATGTAATCTGTTACCACATACTAGACATACATGGTACAGTCATGTGGCAATGTAATCTGTTACCACATACTAGACATACATGGTACAGTCATGTGGCAATGTAATCTGTTACCACATACTAGACATACTTGGTACAGTCATGTGGCAATGTAATCTGTTACCACATACTAGACATACTTGGTACAGTCATGTGGCAATGTAATCTGTTACCACATAATAGACATACATGGTACAGTCTTGTGGCAATGTAATCTGTTACCACATACTAGACATACTTGGTACAGTCATGTGGCAATGTAATCTGTTACCACATACTAGACATACTTGGTACAGTCATGTGGCAATGTAATCTTTTACCACATACTAGACATACTTGGTACAGTCATGTGGCAATGTAATCTGTTACCACATACTAGACATACTTGGTACAATCATGTGGTAATGTAATCTGTTACCACATAATAGACATACTTGGTACAGTCATGTGGCAATGTAATCTGTTAGCACATACTAGACACACTTGGTACAGTCATGTGGCAATGTAATGTGTTACCACATACTAGACACACTTGGTACAGTCATGTGGCAATGTAATCTGTTACCACATAATAGACATACTTGGTACAGTCATGTGGCAATGTAATCTGTTACCACATACTAGACACACTTGGTACAGTCATGTGCCAATGTAATCACATACTAGACATACATAGTAGAGTCATGTGGCAATGTAATCTGTTACCACATAATAGACATACATGGTACAGTCATGTGGCAATGTAATCTGTTACCACATACTAGACACACTTGGTACAGTCATGTGGCAATGTAATCTGTTACCACATACTAGACATACTTGGTACAGTCATGTGGCAATGTAATCTGTTACCACATACTAGACATACTTGGTACAGTCATGTGGCAATGTAATCTGTTACCACATACTAGACATCCTTGGTACAATCATGTGGCAATGTAATCTGTTACCACATACTAGACACACTTGGTACAGTCATGTGGCAATGTAATCTTTTACCACATACTAGACACACTTGGTACAGTCATGTGGCAATGTAATCTGTTACCACATACTAGACATACTTGGTACAGTCATGTGGCAATATAATCTGTTACCACATAATAGACATACTTGGTACAGTCATGTGGCAATGTAATCTGTTACCACATACTAGACACACTTGGTACAGTCATGTGGCAATGTAATCTGTTACCACATACTAGACATACTTGGTACAGTGATGTGGCAATGTAATCTGTTACCACATACTAGACATCCTTGGTACAGTGATGTGGCAATGTAATCTGTTACCACATACTAGACACACTTGGTACAGTCATGTGGCAATGTAATCTTTTACCACATACTAGACACACTTGGTACAGTCATGTGGCAATGTAATCTGTTACCACATACTAGACATACTTGGTACAGTCATGTGGCAATGTAATCTGTTACCACATGATAGACATACTTGGTACAGTCATGTGGCAATGTAATCTGTTACCACATACTAGACACACTTGGTACAGTCATGTGGCAATGTAATCTGTTACCACATACTAGACACACTTGGTACAGTCATGTGGCAATGTAATCTGTTACCACATAGTAGACATACTTGGTACAGTCATGTGGCAATGTAATCTGTTACCACATAGACATACTTGGTACAGTCATGTGGCAATGTAATCTGTTACCACATAATAGACATACTTGGTACAGTCATGTGGCAATGTAATCTTTTACCACATTCTAGACATACTTGGTACAGTCTTGTGGCAATGTAATCTTTTACCACATACTAGACATACATGGTACAGTCATGTGGCAATGTAATCTGTTACCACATGATAGACATACTTGGTACAGTCATGTGGCAATGTAATCTTTTACCACATACTAGACATACTTGGTACAGGCATGTGGCAATGTAATCTGTGACCACATAATAGACATACTTGGTACAGTCATGTGGCAATGTAATCTTTACACAGATAAATGTAACTTAGCATGTGACTGATTAAGCCAACAAGAGAAAATATTTCTGATATTCTTGTGTTTATAACTTGTTTCAAACACCATTAGCTTTGTCGTGTTATAGTATAGGATGTGTTATAGCGTCGCGTTATAGTATAGGATGTGTTATAGCGTCGTGTTATATCATAGGATGTGTTATAGCGTCGTGTTATATCATAGGATGTGTTATAGCGTCGTGTTATATCATAGGATGTGTTATAGCGTCGTGTTATATCATAGGATGTGTTATACCGTCGTGTTATAGTATAGGATATGTTATAGCGTCGTGTTATATCATAGGATGTGTTATAGTGTCGTGTTATAGTATAGGATGTGTTATAGCGTCGTGTTATGTGTTATAAGTTTCTAGAGAATCAGTAGAAGTGGCGCTGTCAACTCACCCACCGCTCCCTCCGGCTCAACAGTGCCAGGCATGAACCATGACAACTACATTATGCCACGGCAGAGTCCAAACACCTGTTGCTGGTGGTTGTACCCATGGACAAGGCTGCTCCGTCATGAGTGAGTTACTCTTCGTCTTATGACAAGCCACTGGGTCAGGCACGTCTTCAGAAAGACAAAGTAATCTACAAAGTATTTATCATCTGCGTTGTTGTGAGACAAAATGTTCATGATGACATATTGTACAAAATGTTGACATATTGTATTGTACAAAATGTTGACATATTATATTGTACAAAATGTTCATGATGACATATTGTACAAAATGTTGACATGTTGTATTGTACAAAATGTTCATGATGACATATTGTATTGTACAAAATGTTCATGATGACATATTGTACAAAATGTTGACATATTGTATTGTACAAAATGTTCATGATGACATATTGTATTGTACAAAATGTTGACATATTGTATTGTACAAAATGTTCATGATCACATATTGTACAAAATGTTGACATATTGTATTGTACAAAATGTTCATGATGACATATTGTACAAAATGTTCATGATGACATATTGTACAAAATGTTGACATAATGTATTGTACAAAATGTTCATGATGACATATTGTACAAAATGTTGACATATTGTATTGTACAAAATGTTGACATATTACATTGTACAAAATGCTCATGATGACATATTGTACAAAATGTTGACATATTGTATTGTACAAAATGTTCATGATGACATATTGTATTGTACAAAATGTTCATGATGACATATTGTACAAAATATTGACATATTGTATTGTACAAAATATTGACATATTGTATTGTACAAAATGTTCATGATGACATATTGTACAAAATGTTCATGATGACATATTGTACAAAATGTTCATGATGACATATTGTACAAAATGTTCATGATGACATATTGTATTGTACAAAATGTTGACATATTGCATTGTACAAAATGTTCATGATGACATATTGTACAAAATGTTGACATGTTGTATTGTACAAAATGTTCATGATGACATATTGTATTGTACAAAATGTTCATGATGACATATTGTACAAAATGTTGACATATTGTATTGTACAAAATGTTCATGATGACATATTGTATTGTACAAAATGTTGACATATTGTATTGTACAAAATGTTCATGATCACATATTGTACAAAATGTTGACATATTGTATTGTACAAAATGTTCATGATGACATATTGTACAAAATGTTCATGATGACATATTGTACAAAATGTTGACATAATGTATTGTACAAAATGTTCATGATGACATATTGTACAAAATGTTGACATATTGTATTGTACAAAATGTTGACATATTATATTGTACAAAATGCTCATGATGACATATTGTACAAAATGTTGACATATTGTATTGTACAAAATGTTCATGATGACATATTGTATTGTACAAAATGTTCATGATGACATATTGTACAAAATATTGACATATTGTATTGTACAAAATATTGACATATTGTATTGTACAAAATGTTCATGATGACATATTGTACAAAATGTTCATGATGACATATTGTACAAAATGTTCATGATGACATATTGTATTGTACAAAATGTTGACATATTGCATTGTACAAAATGTTCATGATGACATATTGTACAAAATGTTGACATACTGTATTGTACAAAATGTTCATGATGACATATTGTATTGTACAAAATGTTCATGATGACATATTGTATTGTACAAAAATGTTCATGATGACATTGTACAAAATGTTGACATACCGTATTGTACAAAATGTTGACATATTGTATTGTACAAAATATTCATGATGACTTATTGTACAAAATGTTGACATATTGTATTGTACAAAATGTTCATGATGACATATTGTATTGTACAAAATGTTCATGATGACATATTGTACAAAATGTTCATGATGACATATTGTACAAAATGTTGACATATTGTATTGTACAAAATGTTGACATATTTTATTGTACAAAATGTTCATGATGACATATTGTACAAAATGTTGACATACTGTATTGTACAAAATGTTCATGATGACATATTGTACAAAATGTTCATGATGACATATTGTATTGTACAAAATGTTGACATATTGTATTGTACAAAATGTTCATGATGACATATTGTACAAAATGTTGACATATTGTATTGTACAAAATGTTCATGATGCATTGTACAAAATGTTGACATATTGTATTGTACAAAATGTTGACATATTGTATTGTACAAAATGTTGACATATTGTATTATACAAAATGCTCATGATGACATAGTGTATTGCACAATATCTTCATGATAACATAGTGTATTGTAAAAAATGTTCATGGTGACATAGCGTATTGTACAGAATGCTCATGATGACATAGTGTATTGTACAAAATGTTTATGATGACATCGTGTATTGTGCAAAATGTTCATGATAACATAGTGTATTGTTCAAAATGTTCATGATAACATAGTGTATTGTTCAAAATGTTCATGATGACATAATGTAATGTACAAAATGTTCATGATAACATAGTGTATTGTACAAAATGTTCATGATAACATAGTGTATTGTTCAAAATGTTCATGATGACAGTGTATTGTACAAAATGTTCATGATGACTTAGTGTAATGTACAAAATGTTCATGATGACTTAGTGTAATGTACAAAATGTTCATGATAACATAATGTAATGTACAAAATGTTCATGAGGACATAATGTAATGTACAAAATGTTCATGAGGACATAATGTAATGTACAAAATGTTCATGATGACATAGTGTAATGTACAAAATGTTCATGATGACATAATGTAATGTACAAAATGTTCATGAGGACATAATGTAATGTACAAAATGTCCATGATAACAATGTAATGTACAAAATGTTCATGGTGACAGCGTATTGTACAAAATGTTCATGATGACATAATGTAATGTACAAAATGTTCATGAGGACATAATATAATGTGCAAAATGTCCATGATAACATTATGTAATGTACAAAATGTTCATGATGACATAGTGTAATGTACAAAATGTTCATGATGACATAATGTAACGTACAAAATGTTCATGAGGACATAATGTAATGTACAAAATGTCCATGATAACATAATGTAATGTACAAAATGTCCATGATAACATAATGTAATGTACAAAATGTTCATGATGACATAATGTAATGTACAAAATGTCCATGATAACATAATGTAATGTACAAAATGTTCATGATGACATAATGTAATGTACAAAATGTTCATGATGACATAGTGTAATGTACAAAATTTTCATGATGACGTAATGTATTGTACAAAAGTATTTTAGGTGAGAGAATGTAGTGAGTCAGTGTATTTTACATTTTATTTTGATGAAGTGTTTGAGTGTACAGAATTTTTGAGACAAAACACTGTATCTTATATGACAAAAATTTATATGAAAAAACCTTATATGACAAAACACAGTTGCATCTGTCAGTAGCTCAGGGGGAACTATAAACATGTGATAACTCTGATGATAAGAAATGTTCAAATTATATTCCCAAACAACAACACATTAATGGAGTGTAGAACAGTTATATTAATTCATCTTAACCAATATATTGAATATAGAACAATTATATCAGTTCATCTTAACCAATATATTGACGAATGTAGAACAGTTATATTAGTTCATCTTAACCATATATTGAAGAATGTAGAACAGTTATATTAGTTCATCTTAAACAATATATTGACGAATGTAGAACAATTATATTAGTCCATCTTAACCTATATATTGACGAATGTAGACTAGAACAATTACATTAGTTCATCTTCACCAATGTACTGACGAATGTAGAACTGTTATATTAGTTCATCTTAACCAATATATTTAAGAATGTAGAACATTAATATTAGTTCATCTAAACCAATATATTGACGAATATAGAACAGTTATGTTAGTTCATCTTAACCAATATGCTGACGAATGTAGAACAGTTATATTTGTTCATCTTAACCAATATATCGACGAATGTAAAACAGTTGTATTAGTTCATCTTAACCAATATACTGATGAATGTAGCACAGTTGTATTAATTCGTCTTAACTTATATATTGACGAATGTAGAACAGTTATATTAGTGCATCTTAACCAAATATTTACGAATGTAGAACAATCATATTAGTTCATCTTAACCGATATATTGGCGAATGTAGAACAATTATATTAGTTCATCTTAACCGATATATTGACGAAAGTAGAACAGTTATATTAGTTCATCTTAACTAATATATTGACGAATGTAGAACAGTTATATTAGTTCATTTTAGCTAATATATTGATTAATGTAGAACAGTTATATTAGTTCATCTTAACCAAATGTTTACGAATGTAGAACAATCATATTAGTTCATCTTAACCAATATATTGACAAATGTAGAACAGTTATATTAGTTCATCTTAACCAAATATTTACGAATGTAGAACAATTATATTAGTTCATCTTAACCAATATATTGACAAATGTAGAAGTTAGTTCATCTAAACCAATATGTTGAATGTAGAATAGTTATATTAGTTCATCTTACCAACATATTTACGAATATAGAACAGTTAAATCAGTTCATCTTAACTAATATAATCACAAGTGTAGAAGAGTTATACTAGTTCATCTTAACCAATATATTGACGAATGTAGAACAGGTATATAAGTTCATCTTAACCAAGTATTTACGAATGTAGAACAATGATATTAGTTCATCTTAAGCAATAAATGTTCTACGTGCTGTCAATGGATTGAACCAGAGCATGTGAAACGCCTGGGGTAAACCATGGAAAAGTCTGCGGGACCTGTATGTGATAGGGAGCTGTGGTTTCGGTGCATTATTACACATGACAGCTAGAGACTGAATGTGAACAAATGGGGCCCTTCTGTTTGTTTTCCTGGTGCTACCTCGCTGAAGCAGGGGGGCAGGGGGGGGGAGCGATGCTGTTTCCTGTGGGGTGAGGTAGCGCCAGGAATGTATATGTATATATCTGTGTATGTATATGTTGTATATATGCGTGTATGGGCGTTTATATATATATATATATATATATATATATATATATATATATATATATATATATATATATATATATATATATATATATATATGGGTGGATGGCCATTCTTCGTCTGTTTCCTGATGCTACATCGTTGACGCGGGAAACGGCGATCAAGTACAATGAAATTAATGGAACAGTTACATTAGTCCATCTTAACCAATATACTGACGAATGTTATCACGGGGGCCCAGCTGTTGTCACGTGGGTCCAGCTGTTGTCACGAGGGTCCAGTTGTTGTCACGTGGGTGCAGCTGTTGTCACGTGGATCCAGCTGTTGACGCGTGGGTTCAGCTGTTGTCACGTTGGTCCAACTAGTGTCACGTTGGTCCAGCTGTTGTCGCGTGGTTTCAGCTTTTGACGCGTGGGTTCAGCTGTTGACATGTGGGTGCAGCTGTTGTCACGTGGATCCAGCTGTTGACGCGTGGGTTCAGCTGTTGTCACGTTGGTCCAGCTAGTGTCACGTTGGTCCAGCTGTTGTCGCGTGGTTTCAGCTGTTGACGTGTGGGTTCAGCTGTTGACGTGTGGGTTCAGCTGTTGTCAAGTGGATCCAGCTGTTGTCACATGGGTTCAGCTATTGTCACGTGGGTCCAGCTATTGTCACATGGTTCCAACTGTTGTCATATGGGTTCGGCTGCTGTCACATGGGTTCAGCTGTTGTCATGTGGGTTCAGCTGTTGTCACGTGGGTCCAGCTGTTGTTACACGAGTTCAGCTGTTGTCACATGGGTCCAGCTGTTGTCACGTTGGTCTAGCTGTTGTCACGTTAGTCCAGCTGTTGTCACGTAGGTCCAGCTAGTGTCACGTTGGTCCAGCTGTTGTCACGTGGGTCCAGCTGTTGTCACATGGGTCCAGCTGTTGTCACGTTGGTCCAGCTGTTGTCACGTGGGTTCGGCTGTTGTCACGTTGGTCCAGCTGTTTTCATGTTGGTCCAGCTGTTGTCACGTGGGTCCAGCTAGTGTCACGTTGGTCCAGCTGTTGTCGCGTGGGTCCAGCTGTTGTCACGTGGGTTCAGCTGTTGTCACATTGGTCCAGCTGTTTTCACGTTGGTCCAGCTGTTGTCACGTGAGTCCAGCTAGTGTCACGTGGGTCCAGCTGTTGTCACGTTGGTCCGGCTAGTGTCACGTGGGTTCAGCTATAGTCACGTGGTTCAGCTGTTTTCTCGTGGGTTCAGCTGTTGTCACGTGGGTCCAGCTGTACCAGGCAGGCACAGTGGCTGTAACAAATGGGAAGGGTGTCAACCCTCATCTCCCGGCCAGAGCTACATGACACTTGTCATGGTGGAGGGAGGGCGCATGACAGCACGTTAACACTAGCATGACATCATCGTGAACTGCCTCCTTGTAAGCTCCGGGGTCATGTGCCATGATGGAGGGAGAGAGAGAGAGAGAGAGAGAGAGAGAGAGAGAGAGAGAGAGAGAGAGAGAGAGAGAGAGAGAGAGATGAGTGAGTGAACCACAGGATAAACAGTCGTCTGCTCTGTGGTGTTTATGGACATATTTTAATGTCAGGCTCCGTCTGTCTACTGGTGGTGATGTCAGGGTCCCTCCATCTATTGGTGATGATGTCAGGGTCCCTCCATCTAATGGTGGTGATGTCAGGATCCCTCCGTCTATTGGTGGTGATGTCAGGGTCCATCTGTCTACTGGTGGTGATGTCAGGGTCCATCTGTCTACTGGTGGTGATGTCAGGGTCCCTCCGTCTACTGGTGGTGATGTCAGGGTCCCTCCGTCTACTGCTGGTGGTGTCTTTGTCCCTCCGTCTACTGGTGGTGATGTCAGAGTCCATCCGTCTACTGATGATGATGTCAGGATCCATCTGTCTACTGGCGGTGAAGTCAGGGTCCATCTATCTACTGATGGTGATGTCAGGGTCCCTCCATCTACTGGTGATGATGTCAGGGTCCCTCCATCTAATGGTGGTGATGTCAGGGTCCCTTCCTCTACTGGTGATGATGTCAGGGTACCTCCGTCTAATGATGATGATGTCAGGATCCATCTGTCTACTGGCGGTGAAGTCAGGGCCATCTATCTACTGATGGTGATGTCAGGGTCTCTCCATCTAGCGCTGATAGGGTCATAGTCCCTTTGTCTGGCGATGGTGATGTCAGAGTCGTTCTTTCATTATCTATCTAAACTGTGCGGAGAGGGAGTTCTACACTGGTGGGACCCCGTGTCTTGTACTGTACGGGGAAGGAGTTCGACACTGACGGGACCCCGTGTCTTGTACTGTACGGGGGAGTTCTACACTGGTGGGACCTCATCTCTTGTACTGTACGGGGAAGGAGTTCGACACTGACGGGACCCCGTGTCTTGTACTGTACGGGGAGGGAGTTCTACACTGGTGGAACCTCATCTCTTGTACTGTACGGGGAGGGAGTTCTACACTGGTGGGACCCCGTGTCTTGTACTGTACGGGGAGGGAGTTCTAAACTGGTGGGACTCCATTTCTTGTGCGGTACGGGGAGGGAGTTCTACACTGGTGGGACCTCATCTCTTGTACTGTACGGGGAGGGAGTTCTACACTGGTGGGACCCCGTGTCTTGTACTGTACGGGGAGGGAGTTCTACACTGGTGGGACCCCGTGTCTTGTACTGTACGGGGAGGGAGTTCTACACTGGTGGGACCCCATCTCTTGTACTGTACGGGGAGGGAATCTACACTGGTGGGACCCCATCTCTTGTACTGTACGGGGAGGGAGTTCTACACTGGTGGGACCCCGTGTCTTGTACTGTACGGGGAGGGAGTTCTGCACTGGTGGGACCCCATCTCTTGTACTGTACGGGGAGGGAGTTCTACACTGGTGGGACCCCATCTCTTGTACTGTACGGGAAGGGAGTTCTACAGAGGTGGGGCCCCATCTCTTGTACTGTACGGGGAGGGAGTTCTACACTGGTGGGACCCCATCTCTTGTACTGTACGGGGAGGGAGTTCTACACTGGTGGGACCTCATCTCTTGTACTGTACGGGGAGGGAGTTCTACACTGGTGGGACCCCATCTCTTGTACTGTACGGGAAGGGAGTTCTACAGAGGTGGGGCCCCATCTCTTGTACTGTACGGGGAGGGAGTTCTACACTGGTGGGACCCCATCTCTTGTACTGTACGGGGAGGGAGTTCTACACTGGTGGGACCTCATCTCTTGTACTGTACGGGGAGGGAGTTCTACACTGGTGGGACCCCGTGTCTTGTACTGTACGGGGAGGGAGTTCTAAACTGGTGGGACTCCATCTCTTGTGCGGTACGGGGAGGGAGTTCTACACTGGTGGGACCTCATCTCTTGTACTGTACGGGGAGGGAGTTCTACACTGGTGGGACCCCGTGTCTTGTACTGTACGGGGAGGGAGTTCTAAACTGGTGGGACTCCATCTCTTGTGCGGTACGGGGAGGGAGTTCTACACTGGTGGGACCTCATCTCTTGTACTGTACGGGGAGGGAGTTCTACACTGGTGGAACCCCGTGTCTTGTATTGTACGGGGAGGGAGTTCTACACTGGTGGGACCCCGTGTCTTGTACTGTACGGGGAGGGAGTTCTACACTGGTGGGACCCCATCTCTTGTACTGTACGGGGAGGGAATCTACACTGGTGGGACCCCATCTCTTGTACTGTACGGGGAGGGAGTTCTGCACTGGTGGGACCCCATCTCTTGTACTGTACGGGGAGGGAGTTCTACACTAGTGGGACCCCATCTCTTGTACTGTACGGGGAGGGAGTTCTACAGAGGTGGGGCCCCATCTCTTGTACTGTACGGGGAGGGAGTTCTACACTGGTGGGACCCCATCTCTTGTACTTGAACGAGAATGGAAGAGGATCAGGACCGAACCCTGCGACACCCCACTGGTGACCTCCCTGGTACTGCGGCACCTCACTGGTGACCTCCCTGGTACTGCGACACCCCACTGGTGACCTCCCTGGTACTGCGGCACCTCACTGGTGACCTCCCTGGTACTGCGGCACCTCACTGGTGACCTCCCTGGTACTGCGGCACCTTACTGGTGACCTCCCTGGTGCTGCGGCACCCCACTGGTGACCTCCCTGGTACTGCGGCACCTCACTGGTGACCTCCCTGGTACTGCGGCACCCCACTGGTGACCTCCCTGGTGCTGCGGCACCCCACTGGTGACCTCCCTGGTACTGCGACACCCCACTGGTGACCTCCCTAGTACTGCGGCACCTCACTGGTGACCTCCCTGGTACTGCGGCACCTCACTGGTGACCTCCCTGGTGCTGCGGTACCCCACTGGTGACCTCCCTGGTGCTGCGGCACCCCACTGGTGACCTCCCTGGTGCTGCGGCACCCCACTGGTGACCTTCCTGGTGCTGCGGCTGCGGTATCCCACTGGTGACCTCCCTGGTACTGCGGCACCCCACTGGTGATCTCCCTGGTGCTGCAGCACCCCACTGGTGACCTCCCTGGTACTGCGGCACCTCACTGGTGACCTCCCTGGTACTGCGGCACCCCACTGGTGATCTCCCTGGTGCTGCGGTACCCCACTGGTGACCTCCCTGGTGCTGCAGCACCCAACTGGTGACCTCCCTGGTGCTGCGGCACCTCACTGGTGACCTCCCTGGTACTGCGGCACCCCACTGGTGACCTCCCTGGTGCTGCAGCACCCCACTGGTGACCTCCCTGGTACTGCGGCACCCCACTGGTGACCTCCCTGGTACTGCGGCACCCCACTGGTGACCTCCCTGGTGCTGCAGCACCCAACTGGTGACCTCCCTGGTGCTGCAGCACCCAACTGGTGACCTCCCTGGTACTGCGGCACCCCACTGGTGACCTCCCTGGTACTGCAGCACCCCACTGGTGACCTCCCTGGTGCTGCGGCACCCCACTGGTGACCTCCCTGGTACTGCAGCACCCCACTGGTGACCTCCCTGGTACTGCGGCACCTCACTGGTGACCTCCCTGGTGCTGCGGCACCTCACTGGTGATCTCCCTGGTGCTGCGGTACCCCACTGGTGACTTCCCTGGTGCTGCGGCACCCCACTGGTGACCTCCCTGGTGCTGCGGCACCTCACTGGTGACCTCCCTGGTACTGCGGCACCCACTGGTGACCTCCCTGGTGCTGCAGCACCCCACTGGTGACCTCCCTGGTGCTGCAGCACCCTACTGGTGACCTCCCTGGTACTGCGGCACCCCACTGGTGACCTCCCTGGTGCTGCGGCACCTCACTGGTGACCTCCCTGGTACTGCAGCACCCCACTGGTGATCTCCCTGGTGCTGCAGCACCCAACTGGTGACCTCCCTGGTACTGCGGCACCCCACTGGTGACCTCCCTGGTGCTGCAGCACCCAACTGGTGACCTCCCTGGTACTGCGGCACCCCACTGGTGACCTCCCTGGTGCTGCAGCACCCCACTGGTGACCTCCCTGGTGCTGCGGCACCTCACTGGTGACCTCCCTGGTACTGTGGCACCCCACTGGTGACCTCCCTGGTGCTGCAGCACCCCACTGGTGACCTCCCTGGTGCTGCAGCACCCCACTGGTGACCTCCCTGGTGCTGCGGTACCCCACTGGTGACCTCCCTGGTGCTGCAGCACCCCACTGGTGACCTCCCTGGTGCTGCGGCACCTTACTGGTGACCTCCCTGGTACTGCAGCACCCCACTGGTGATCTCCCTGGTGCTGCGGTACCCCACTGGTGACCTCCCTGGTACTGCAGCACCCCACTGGTGACCTCCCTGGTACTGCGGCACCTCACTGGTGACCTCCCTGGTGCTGCGGCACCTCACTGGTGACCTCCCTGGTACTGCGGCACCTCACTGGTGACCTCCCTGGTACTGCGGCACCCCACTGGTGACCTCCCTGGTACTGCGGCACCCCACTGGTGACCTCCCTGGTGCGGCGGCTCACTGGTGACCTCCCTGGTGATGCGGTACCCCACTGGTGACCTCCCTGGTACTGCGGCACCCCACTGGTGACCTTCCTGGTGCTGCAGCACCTCACTGGTGACCTCCCTGGTACTGCGACACCCCACTGGTGACCTCCCTGGTACTGCGGCACCCCACTGGTGACCTCCCTGGTGCGGCGGCTCACTGGTGACCTCCCTGGTGCTGCGACACCCCACTGGTGACCTCCCTGGTACTACGGCACCTCACTGGTGACCTCCCTGGTACTGCGGCACCCCACTGGTGACCTCCCTGGTACTGCGGCGGCTCACTGGTGACCTCCCTGGTACTGCGGCACCTCACTGGTGACCTTCCTGGTGCTGCAGCACCTCACTGGTGACCTCCCTGGTGCGGCGGCTCACTGGTGACCTCCCTGGTACTGCGGCACCTCACTGGTGACCTCCCTGGTGGTGCGGTACCCCACTGGTGACCTCCCTGGTACTGCAGCATCCCACTGGTGACCTCCCTGGTACTGCGGCACCCCACTGGTGACCTCCCTGGTGCTGCGGCACCCTACTGGTGACCTCCCTGGTACTGCAGCATCCCACTGGTGACCTCCCTGGTACTGCGGCACCCTACTGGTGATCTCCCTGGTGCTGCGGTACCCCATTGGTGACCTCCCTGGTGCTGCGGCACCCCACTGGTGACCTCCCTGGTGCTGCGGCACCTCACTGGTGACCTCCCTGGTGACCTCCCTGGTACTGCGGCACCTCACTGGTGACCTCCCTGGTGCTGCGGCACCCCACTGTTGACCTCCCTGGTGCTGCGGCACCCCACTGGTGACCTCCCTGGTGCTGCGGCACCCTACTAGTGATCTCCCTGGTGCTGCGGCACCCCACTGGTGACCTCCCTAGTGCTGCGGCACCCCACTGGTGACCTCCCTGGTACTGCCGCGGCTCACTGGTGACCTCCCTGGTGCTGCGGCACCCCACTGGTGACCTCCCTAGTGCTGCGGCACCCCACTGGTGACCTCCCTGGTGCTGCGGCACCCCACTGGTGACCTCCCTGGTACTGCGGCACCTCACTGGTGACCTCCCTGGTACTGCGGCACCCCACTGGTGACCTCCCTGGTACTGCGGCGGCTCACTGGTGACCTCCCTGGTACTGCGGCGGCTCACTGGTGACCTCCCTGGTGCTGCGGCACCCCACTGGTGACCTCCCTGGTGCTGCGGCACCCCACTGGTGACCTCCCTGGTACTGCGGCACCTCACTGGTGACCTCCCTGGTACTGCGGCACCCCACTGGTGACCTCCCTGGTACTGCGGCACCCCACTGGTGACTTCCCTGGTACTGCGGCACCCCACTGGTGACCTCCCTGGTACTGCGGCACCCTACTGGTGACCTCCCTGGTGCTGCGGCACCCCACTGGTGACCTCCCTGGTGCTGCGGCGGCTCACTGATGACCTCCCTGGTGCTGCGGCGGCTCACTGGTGACCTGTCGGGTTGTGTGAGGTGGGCCAGGATGTACCAGGGAAGGAGGGGGTAGTGGGTCGCCCACACTCGACCATTAACAGTCAACGACCGTGAGCGTCTTCCCTCCCGGCTCACTCACCCACCACTTGACCTGCTTCCTTCATGCTCTTTAATTCTTGTTCACTCATGTTCTTTAATTCTTCTTCCGTCATGTTTTCTAAGTCTTGGTGGGTCATGTTCTTTAAGTCTTGCTCCATCATGTTCTTTAAGTCTTGGCCCGTCATGCTCTTCAAGTCTTGTTCTGTTATGTTCTTTAAGTCTTGTTCCCTCATGTTCTTTAAGTCTTGGCCCGTCATGCTCTTCAAGTCTTGTTCTGTTATGTTCTTTAAGTCTTGTTCCCTCATGTTCTTTAAGTCTTGGTCCCTCATGTTCATCAAGTCTTGTTCTGTCATGTACTTTAAGTCTTGGTGCGTCATGTTCTTTAAGTCTTGCTCCATCATGTTCTTTAAGTCTTGGTCCGACATGTTCTTTAAGTCTTGGTCCGTCATGTTCTTTAAGTCTTGTTCCGTCATGATCTTTAAGTCTTGTTCCGTCATGTTCTTTAAGTCTTGGTCCGTCATGTTCTTTAAGTCTTGGTCCGTCGTGTTCTTTAAGTCTTGGTCCGTCATGTTCTTTAAGTCTTGTTCCGTCATGTTCTTTAAGTCTTGTTCCGTCATGTTCTTTAAGTCTTGGTCCGTCATGTTCTTTAAGTCTTGGTCCGTCATGTTCTTTAAGTCTTGGTCCGTCACGTTCTTTAAGTCTTGGTCCGTCATGTTCTTCAGTTCTTGTTCTGTCATGTACTTTAAGTCTTGTTCCGTCATGTTCTTTAAGTCTTGGTCCCTCATGTTCTTCAAGTCTTGTTCTGTCATGTACTTTAAGTCTTGGTCCGTCATGCTCTTTAAATCTTGTTCCGTCATGTTCTTTAAGTCTTGTTCCGTTATGTTCTTTAAGTCTTGGTCCGTCGTGTTCTTTAAGTCTTGGTCCGTCATGTTCTTTAAGTCTTGGTCCATCGTGTTCTTTAAGTCTTGGTCCGTCATGTTCTTTAAGTCTTGGTCCGTCGTGTTCTTTAAGTCTTGTTCCGTCATGTTCTTTAAGTCTTGTTCCGTCATGTTCTTTAAGTCTTGTTCCGTCATGTTCTTTAAGTCTTAGTCCGTCATGTTCTTTAAGTCTTGTTCCGTTATGTTCTTTAAGTCTTGGTCCGTCATGTTCTTCAAGTCTTGTTCTGTCATGTTCTTTAAGAGAGAGAGAGAGAGAGAGAGAGAGAGAGAGAGAGAGAGAGAGAGAGAGATGGCCAGTGTGATGGAGATGTCCAGTGTGATGGAGAGAGCCAGTGTGATGGAGACAGCTAGTCTGATGGAAACAGCCAGTGTGATAGAGACAGCCCCTGTGATGGAGATGGCCAGTGTGATGGAGACAGCCAGTGTGATGGAGATGGCCAGTGTGATGGAGACAGCCATTGTGATGGAGAAGCCAGTGTGATGAAGATGGCCAAAGTGATGGAGACGGCCAGAGGGATATAGATGGCCAGAGGGATGGAGCCATTAGGAAATGAAGAGAAGGGAAGATAGATGGAATGATGCAGGGAACTTGGTGACGTCAGCGGCCGTGCCTCACACCCCACCACATCCGGGACCAACCAGCACATCTGGCTACACTTTGCCGCCAGTTGTCGATACATAACGACCGGGGTGAAGAAGAGGAGAACACAGATAACGACCGGGGTGAAGAAGAGGAGAACACAGATAACGGCCGGGGTGAAGAAGAGGAGAACACAGATAACGACCGGGGTGAAGAAGAGGAGAACACAGATAACGACCGGGGTGAAGAAGAGGAGAACATGGATAACGACCGGGGTGAAGAAGAGGAGAACACAGATAACGACCGGGGTGAAGAAGAGGAGAACACAGATAACGGCCGGGGTGAAGAAGAGGAGAACACAGATAACGACCGGGGTGAAGAAGAGGAGAACACAGATAACGACCGGGGTGAAGAAGAGGAGAACATGGATAACGACCGGGGTGAAGAAGAGGAGAACATGGATAACGACCGGGGTGAAGAAGAGGAGAACATGGATAACGACCGGGGTGAAGAAGAGGAGAACATGGATAACGACCGGGATGAAGAAGAGGAGAACATGGATAACGACCGGGGTGAAGAAGAGGAGGAACATGGATAACGACCGGGGTGAAGAAGAGGAGAACACTGGATAACGACCGGGGTGAAGAAGAGGAGAAACATGGATAACGACCGGGGTGAAGAAGAGGAGAACACTAGATAACGACCGGGGTGAAGAAGAGGAGAACATAGATAACGACCGGGGTGAAGAAGAGGAGAACATGGATAACGACCGGGGTGAAGAAGAGGAGAACATAGATAACGACCGGGGTGAAGAAGAGGAGAACATGGATAACGACCGGGGTGAAGAAGAGGAGAACATGGATAACGACCGGGGTGAAGAAGAGGAACATGATAACGACCGGGGTGAAGAAGAGAGAACAAGGATAACGACCGGGGTGAAGAAGAGGAGAACATGGATAACGACCGGGTGAAGAAGAGGAGAACATGGATAACGACCGGGGTAAGAAGAGGAGAAACACAGGATAACGACCGGGGTGAAGAAGAGGAGAACATGGATAACGACCGGGGTGAAGAAGACAACATAGATAACGACCGGGGTGAAGAAGAGGAGAACATAGATAACGACCGGGGTGAAGAAGAGGAGAACATGGATAACGACTGGGGTGAAGAAGAGGAGAACATAGATAACGACCGGGGTGAAGAAGAGGAGAACATGGATAACGACTGGGGTGAAGAAGAGGAGAACATAGATAACGACCGGGGTGAAGAAGAGGAGAACATGGATAACGACCGGGGTGAAGAAGAGGAGAACATAGATAACGACCGGGGTGAAGAAGACAACATAGATAACGACCGGGGTGAAGAAGAGGAGAACATAGATAACGACCGGGGTGAAGAAGACAACATAGATAACGACTGGGGTGAAGAAGAGGAGAACATGGATAACGACCGGGGTGAAGAAGAGGAGAACATAGATAACGACCGGGGTGAAGAAGAGGAGAACATAGATAACGACCGGAGTGAAGAAAGGAGAACATGGATAACGACTGGGGTGAAGAAGAGGAGAACATGGATAACGACCGGGGTGAAGAAGAGGAGAACATGGATAACGACCGGGATGAAGAAGAGGAGAACATGGATAACGACCGGGGTGAAGAAGACAACATAGATAACGACCGGGGTGAAGAAGAGGAGAACATAGATAACGACCGGGGTGAAGAAGAGGAGAACATAGATAACGACCGGGGTGAAGAAGAGAACATAGATAACGACCGGGGTGAAGAAGAGAACATAGATGACGACCGGGGTGAAGAAGAGGAGAACATGGATAACGACTGGGGTGAAGAACAGAACATAAATAACGACGGGTGAAGAACAGGAGAACATAGATAACGTCTAGGGTGAAGAACAGAAGATAAATAACGATTGGGGTGAAGAACAGGAGAATATAGATAACGACCGGGATGAAGACAACATAGATAACGACAAGGGTGAAGAACAGGATAACATAGTTAACGACCGAGGTGAAGAACAGAACATAGATAGCGACCGGGGTGAAGAACAGAAGAACATAGATAACGACGGGTGAAGAACGGAACATAAATAACGACGGGTGAAGAACAGGAGAACATAGATAACGACTAGGGTGAAGAACAGAAGATGAATAACGATTGGGGTGAAGAACAGGAGAATATAGATAACGACCGGGGTGAAGAACAGAACATAACGACTGGGATGAAGAACAGGAGAATAAAGATGACGACCGGGGTGAAGAGCAGGTGAACATAGAAAACGACCGGGATGAAGAGCAGGAGAACATAGAAAGCGACTGGGGTGAAGAACAGGAGAACATAGATAACGACTTGGGTGAAGAAGAAGAGAACATAGAATACGACCGGGACGAAGAACAGGAGAACATAGAAAGCGACTGGGGTGAAGAACAGAACATAGATAACGACTCGGGTGAAGAACAGAAAATAACGACTGGAAGAAGAACAGGAGAATATAGATAACGACTGGGGTGAAGAACAGTAAAACAATTAACGAAAGGGGTAAAGAACAGGAGAACATAGATAACGACTAGGGTGAAGAACAGAAGATAAATAACGATTGGGGTGAAGAACAGGAGAACGTAGATAACGACGGGCGTGAAGAACAGAAGAACATAGATAACGACTGGGACGAAGAACTGTGGAACATAGATAACGACCGGAATGAAGAACATGAGAACATAGAAAGCGACTGGGGTAAAAGAACAGGAGAACATAGCTAACGACTGGGGTGAAAAACAGCAGGACATAGATAATGACTAGGTTGAAGAACAGGAGTACAGATAACAACCGGGGTGAAGAACAGGAGAATATAGATAACGACCGAGGTGAAGAACAGGAGTACATAGATAACAACTGGGGTGAAGAACAGGAGAACATAGATAACAACTGGGGTGAAGAACAGGAAAACATAGATAATAACTGGGGTGAAGAACAGGCGAACATAGATAACGACCGAGGTGAAGAACAGGAGTACATAGATAACAACTGGGGTGAAGAACAGGAGAACATAGATAACAACTGGGGTGAAGAACAGGATAACATAAATATCGACTGGGGTGAAGAACAGAACATAGATAACGCCTGGGGTACCAGTGGGGCAGTGGGACCACTGGAGCAGCAGGACCAGTGGGGAAGCAGGACCAGTGGGGCAGTGGGACCAGTGGGGCAGTGGGAACAGTGGGGCAACAGGTCCAGTGGGTTAGAGGGACCAGTGAGGCAGTGGGACCAGTGGGGCAGCGGGACTAGTGGGGCAGCAGGACCAGTGAGGAAGCGGGACCGGTAGGGCAGTGGGATGAGTGGGACCAGTGGGGCAGCAGGACTAGTGGGGAAGTGGCACCAGTGGGGCAGCAGGACTAATGGGGCAGCAGGACCAGTGGGGCAGCGGGACCAGTGGGGCAGCGGAACCAATGGGGCAGCGGTACTAGTGGGGCAGCAGGACCAGTGGGGCAGCAGGACCAGTGGGGCAGCGGAACCAATGGGGCAGCGGTACTAGTGGGGCAGCAGGACCAGTGGGGCAGCAGGACCAGTGGGGCAGCAGACACTTCACCAGGGCGCTAGGAGTCCCTATCACCAGGGCGTGGGCAGGTTCCCCTCCCTGGGCGTGGTCAGGTCTCTCTCACCAGTGCGTGGGCTGGTCCCCCTCAACAGGGCGTGGGCAAGAGCCCTTCACCAAGGCGTGGGTACGTCCCTCTCACCAAGGCGTGGGTACGTCCCTCTCACCTGGGCGTGGGCAGTGCCTTCTCACCAGGGCATGATCAGGTCTTCCCTCAACAGGGCGTGTGCCGATACATTTCACCAGGGCGTGGACAGGTCTCCCCTCACCAGGGCATGAGCGGGTCTTCCCTCTCCAGGGCGTGGGCAGGCTCCCCTAGCAGTGTGTGGGTAGGTCCCTCTCACCAGGGCGTGCGCAGATCCTTCTCACCAGGGCGTGGGCAGATCCTTCTCACCAGGGCGTGGGCAGATCCCCTCACTAGAGCGTGTGCAGTTCCCCTCCCCAGGGCGTGGACGGGTCTCCCTTCACCAGGACATGGGCAGATCCCCTCACCAGGGCGTGGGCAGGTCCCCCTCCCTGGGTGTGGTCAGGTCTCTCTCACCAGTGCGTGGGCTGGTCTCCCCTCACCAGGGCGTGGGCAGATCCCCTCACCAGGGCGTGTGCAGTTCCCCTCCCCAGGGCGTGGACGGGTCTCCCTTCACCAGGACATGAGCGAGACCCCCGCACCAAGGTTTGGGCGGGTCCTCCTCACCAGGGCGTGGGCAGGTCTCCCCTAACTAGGGTGTGGGCAAATCTCCCTTCACCAGGGCGTGGGCAGGACCCCCTCCTCAAGGCGTGGGCATGTCCCCCTCACCAGGGTGTGCCAGGTCCCCTTCGCCAGGGCGTGGGCAGGTCCACTTCACCAGAGCGTGGGTAGGCTCCCCTCACCAGGGCGTGGCCAGATACCTTTCACCAGGGCGTGGACAGGTCTCCCTTCATCAGGGCGTGGGTAGGATCCCATCACCGATACGTGGTCGTGTCCCCCTCACCAAGGCGTAGGTAGGTCCCCCCTCACCAAGGCGTGAGCATGTTCTCTCTCACCAGGGCGTGGGTAGACCCCCTCATCAGGGCGTGGATAGACCCCCTCAGCAGGGCGTGGGTAGGCCCCCACACCTCACCAGCATCAAGGAATTGATTGGGGTCCCCCCACACCCCCCATCCCCCTACCAGCTTCAGTATTTAATCAAGTGACTCCCTAAGAATTGGATTACGTTGACGTGGGCTGCTGACCCACCATGGTTGTAGTGTTGACGTGGGCTGCTGACCCACTAAGGTTGTGGTATTGACGTGGGCTGCTGACCCACCATGGTTGTGGTGTTGACGTGGGCTGCTGACCCACTAAGGTTGTGGTGTTGACGTGGGCTGCTGACCCACCATGGTTGTAGTGTTGACGTGGGCTGCTGACCCACTAAGGTTGTGGTGTTGACGTGGGCTGCTGACCCACTAAGGTTGTGGTGTTGACGTGGGCTGCTGACCCACAATGGTTGTGGTGTTGACGTGGGCTGCTGACCCACTAAGGTTGTGGTGTTGACGTGGGCTGCTGACCCACCATGGTTGTGGTGTTGACGTGGGCTGCTGACCCACCAAGGTTGTGGTGTTGACGTGGGCTGCTGACCCACTAAGGTTGTGGTGTTGACGTGGGCTGCTGACCCACTAAGGTTGTGGTGTTGACGTGGGCTGCTGACCCACTAAGGTTGTGGTGTTGACGTGGGCTGCTGACCCACTAAGGTTGTGGTGTTGACGTGGGCTGCTGACCCACTAAGGTTGTGGTGTTGACGTGGGCTGCTGACCCACTAAGGTTGTGGTGTTGACGTGGGCTGCTGACCCACCTATGGTTGTGGTGTTGACGTGGGCTGCTGACCCACCATGGTTGTGGTGTTGACGTGGGCTGCTGACCCACCATGGTTGTGGTGTTGACGTGGGCTGCTGACCCACCATGGTTGTGGTGTTGACGTGGGCTGCTGACCCACCATGGTTGTGGTGTTGACGTGGGCTGCTGACCCACCATGGTTGTGGTGTTGACGTGGGCTGCTGACCCACCATGGTTGTGGTGTTGACGTGGGCTGCTGACCCACCATGGTTGTGGTGTTGACGTGGGCTGCTGACCCACCATGGTTGTGGTGTTGACGTGGGCTGCTGACCCACCATGGTTGTGGTGTTGACGTGGGCTGCTGACCCACCATGGTTGTGGTGTTGACGTGGGCTGCTGACCCACCATGGTTGTGGTGTTGACGTGGGCTGCTGACCCACCATGGTTGTGGTGTTGACGTGGGCTGCTGACCCACCATGGTTGTGGTGTTGACGTGGGCTGCTGACCCACCATGGTTGTGGTGTTGACGTGGGCTGCTGACCCACCATGGTTGTGGTGTTGACGTGGGCTGCTGACCCACCATGGTTGTGGTGTTGACGTGGGCTGCTGACCCACCATGGTTGTGGTGTTGACGTGGGCTGCTGACCCACCATGGTTGTGGTGTTGACGTGGGCTGCTGACCCACATGGTTGTGGTGTTGACGTGGGCTGCTGACCCACTAAGGTTGTGGTGTTGACGTGGGCTGCTGACCCACTAAGGTTGTGGTGTTGACGTGGGCTGCTGACCCACTAAGGTTGTGGTGTTGACGTGGGCTGCTGACCCACCATGGTTGTGGTGTTGACGTGGGCTGCTGACCCACCATGGTTGTGGTGTTGACGTGGGCTGCTGACCCACCATGGTTGTGGTGTTGACGTGGGCTGCTGACCCACTAAGGTTGTGGTGTTGACGTGGGCTGCTGACCCACCATGGTTGTGGTGTTGACGTGGGCTGCTGACCCACCATGGTTGTGGTGTTGACGTGGGCTGCTGACCCACCATGGTTGTGGTGTTGACGTGGGCTGCTGACCCACCATGGTTGTGGTGTTGACGTGGGCTGCTGACCCACCATGGTTGTGGTGTTGACGTGGGCTGCTGACCCACCATGGTTGTGGTGTTGACGTGGGCTGCTGACCCACCATGGTTGTGGTGTTGACGTGGGCTGCTGACCCACCATGGTTGTGGTGTTGACGTGGGCTGCTGACCCACCATGGTTGTGGTGTTGACGTGGGCTGCTGACCCACCATGGTTGTGGTGTTGACGATATTATATCATGATGTGATGAGGCTGGGAGGGAGGGACATGGCTCCTCCAGCACCAGCCACCATCACCAGCAAACGTTCACTAGCCCTTACCATCACCAGCCTTCACCATCACCAGCCCTCACCATCACCAGCCTTCACCATCACCAACCATTTTATCATATACCCTCACCATCACCAGCCCTCACCATCACCAACCATTAACATCATATACCCTCACCATCACCAGCCCTCACCATCACCAGCCTTCACCATCACCAGCCATTAACATCATATACCCTCACCATCACCAGCCCTCACCATCACCAGCCCTCACCATCACCAGCCTTCACCATCACCAGCCATTATCATCATATACCCTCACCATCACCAGCCCTCACCATTACCAGCCTTCACCATCACCAGCCATTAACATCATATACCCTCACCATCACCAGCCCTCACCATCACCAGCCTTCACCATCACCGACCATTAACATCATATACCCTCACTATCACCAGCCCTCACCATCACCAGCCTTCACCATCACCGACCATTAACATCATATACCCTCACTATCACCAGCCCTCACCATCACCAGCCTTCACCATCACCGACCATTAACATCATATACCCTCACTATCACCAGCCCTCACCATCACCAGCCTTCACCATCACCGACCATTAACATCATATACCCTCACTATCACCAGCCCTCACCATCACCAGCCTTCACCATCACCAGCCATTAACATCATATACCCTCACCATCACCAGCCCTCACCATCACCAGCCCTCACCATCACCAGCCTTCACCATCACCAGCCATTATCATCATATACCCTCACCATCACCAGCCCTCACCATCACCAGCCTTCACCATCACCAGCCATTAACATCATATACCCTCACCATCACCAGCCTTCACCATCACCAGCCTTCACCATCACCGACCATTAACATCATATACCCTCACTATCACCAGCCCTCACCATCACCAGCCTTCACCATCACCGACCATTAACATCATATACCCTCACCATCACCAGCCCTCACCATCACAAGCCTTCACCATCACCAGGCATTAACATCATATACCCTAACCATCACCAGCCTTCACCATCACCATCCCTCACCATATCTACCCTCACCATCATCAACCCTCTCCATCACAAGCCCTCACCATCACCAACCCTCACCGTCACCAACCCCCACCATCACCAGCCCTCACCATCACAAGCCCTCACCATCACCAGCCCTCACCATCACCAACCCTCACCGTCACCAACCCCCACCATCACCAACCCTCACCATCACTAACCCTCACCATCACCAACCCTCACCATCACCAGCCCTCACCATCACTAACCCTCACCATCACCAACCCTCACCATCACCAGCCCTCACCATCACCAACCCTCACCGTCACCAACCCCCACCATCACCAACCCTCACCATCACTAACCCTCACCATCACCAGCCCTCACCATCACTAACCCTCACCGTCACCAACCCTCACCATCACCAGCCCTCACCATCACTAACCCTCACCATCACCAACCCTCACCATCACCAGCCATTACCATCAAATACTCTCACCAGCACCACCCATCACCATCACCATCCCTCACTATCACCAGCCCTCACCATCATAAGCCTTTACCACCACAACCCCTCACCTTCACCATCACCATCCCTCACCTTCGCCACCGCCACCCTTCACCTTCACTACCACCACTCCTCACCTTCACCACCAGCACCACCCTTCACCTTCACCACCAGCACCACCCCTCACCATCGCCAGCACTTCTCGCCGTTACCACCACCTCTTACCTTCACCACCAACACCCCTCACCTTCACCACTCCTCACCCTCACCACCACACCTCACCTTCACCATCACCTCTCACCTTCACCACCACCACCCTTCACCTTCACCACCACCACCCTTCACCTTCACCACCACCACACCTCACCTTCACCATCATCACCTATAACTTTCATCACCACCACCCCTCACTTTCACCACCACCAACCCTCACCTTCACCACCACCAACCCTCGCCTTCACCATCTCACCACCACCAATTTACTTCCTCACACTATCACATACTCCCACAACTCCTGCTTCAGGAGTAGTGTTGCTCCTTCCTCAGCTCTTGTCCTCTCACCAACCCCTTGAATTTACTCCCAAGATTTTTCCAAACCATTCTTCCCCTTTAGCCTTGAACTTCGTTTCATTCAAAGCCAGAACATTCAGGATTCTGTCCTCAAGAGAACAAATGGGAACATCGGCGAAGAGGGTAAGTAATAACAAGTTTGGTGAATGATGATAGAGTGGCAGATGTAGCGTGCTTTGGTCGAGGTGGTGTGCGAAGTGAGAGGCTTAGGTTTGGTTAAGAGAGAAGAGGTAGTGAAAGCTTTGCGGAAGGTAAAATCCAGCAAGGCAGTGGGTTTTAATGGTATTGCAATAGAATCTATAAAGATAGGGGGCGACTGTGTTGTTGATTAATTGGTAAGGATATTCACTGTATGTATTGATTATGGTGAAGCGCCTGAGGATTGGCGAAATGCGTGCATAGTGCCATTGTACAAAGGCAAAGGTGATAAAGGTGAGTGTTCAAATTACAGAGGTATAAGTTTGTTGAGTATTCCTGGTAAATTATATGGGAGGGTATTGATTGAGAGGGTGAAGGCATGTACAGAGCATCAGATTGGGGAAGAGCAGTGTGGTTTCAGAAGTGGTAGAGGATGTGTGGATCAGGTGTTTGCGATGAAGAATGTGTGTGATGAATACTTAAAAAACAGATGGATTTGTATGTAGCATTTATGGACCTAGAGAAGGCATATAAGAGGGTTGATAGAAATGCTTTGTGGAAGGTCTTAAGAGTATATGGTGTACGAAGTAAGCTGCTAGAAGCAGTGAAAAGTTTTTACCAAGGATGTAAGGCATGTGTACGAGTAGGAAGAGAAGAGAGTGATTGGTTCCCAGTGAAGGTCGGTCTGCGGCAGGGGTGTGTGGTTGTTTAATTTGTTTATGGATGGGGTTGTTAGGGAGTGAATGCAGGAGTTTTGGAGAGAGGGGCAAGTATGCAGTCTGTTGGGATGAGAGGGCCTGGGAAGTGAGTCAGTTGTTGTTCGCCGATGATACAACTCTGGTGGCTGATTCGAGTGAGAAACTGCAGAAGTTGGTGACTGAGTTTGGAAAAGTGTGAAAGGAGAAAGTTGAGAGTAAATATGAATAACAGTAAGGTTATTAGGTTCAGTAGGGTTGAGGGACAAGTCAATTGGGATGAAGGAAAACTGGAGGAAGTGAAATCCCACACCCCCACACCGAATGGTCACTGAGCCGTGCCTGCTAATTTCTTTTGCCAGCAGCGGTCAAGTGACCCGGGGTCAACCATGAGGTCATGCCTGGGAAAGGTCACCCAGCCATCCTGGTTGTGTCATCAGAGATGCTGGGCTGGGCCGTTAGACAGTATGAGGGCCGGACCTTAGGTGGTATGAGGGCCGGACCTTAGGCCTCCTCCAGCCATCACGTCCCCAGCAGGTAATGTAGGTTACCTGCTCTCTACCCACCACCGCTGCCGCCCTACATTGTAAGATTGGGTCATGTCACGTCTGAGTGTAACAATGTATTATAACTTGTCATACAATTACCCAACGTATCTTGTATCATGTTTCTATAGTCAACTTGTCATAAAGGAAAGAGATCTCCTCCTCTGAAATCTTACCTGCAATGTGGAATGTGGAATGTCAAGTGATAACGAAAATATTTGTGCCCGATTATTGTGCAAGACAATCGCATGTTTACCAAATGACGTCCTAGCTACGTCTCTTCCTTATATATCAACTGACTGTTATATTTCTCTCTTGTGTCTCCCCTGATGATGTGATTATTACACGAAATTGCACTTGGGAACCTATCGAGATTCATTTTCCCCGTGGACTCTTAGGAATATATATATATATATATATATATATATATATATATATATATATATATATATATATATATATATATATATATATATATATATATACAGAATGGAAAAAGGTGAGAACAATGGAAGTAAGGGGAGTGGGGGAGGAATGGGATGTATTTAGGGAATCAGTGATGGATTGCGCAAAAGATGCTTGTGGCATGAGAAGAGTGGGAGGTGGGTTGATTAGAAAGGGTAGTGAGTGGTGGGATGAAGAAGTAAGAGTATTAGTGAAAGAGAAGAGAGAGGCATTTGGACGATCTTTGCAGGGAAAAAATGCAATTGAGTGGGAGATGTATAAAAGAAAGAGACAGGAGGTCAAGAGAAAGGTGCAAGAGGTGAAAAAAAGGGCAAATGAGAGTTGGGGTGAGAGAGTATCATTAAATTTTAGAGAGAATAAAAAGATGTTCTGGAAGGAGGTAAATAAAGTGCGTAAGACAAGGGAGCAAATGGGAACTTCAGTGAAGGGCGCAAATGGGAAGTGATAACAAGTAGTGGTGATGTGAGAAGGAGATGGAGTGAGTATTTTGAAGGTTTGTTGAATGTGTTTGATGATAGAGTGGCAGATATAGGGTGTTTTGGTCGAGGTGGTGTGCAAAGTGAGAGGGTTAGGGAGAATGATTTGGTAAACAGAGAAGAGGTCGTAAAAGCTTTGCGGAAGATGAAAGCCGACAAGGCAGCGGGGTTGGATGGTATTGCAGTGGAATTTATTATATAAGGGGTGACTGTATTGTTGATTGGTTGGTAAGGTTATCTAATGTATGTATGATTCATGGTGAGGTGCCTGAGGATTGGCGGAATGCGTGCATAGTGCCATTGTACAAAGGCAAAAGGGATAAAAGTGAGTGCTCAAATTACAGAGGTATAAGTTTGTTGAGTATTCCTGGTAAATTGTATGGGAGGGTATTGATTGAGAGGGTGAAGGCATGTACAGAGCATCAGATTGGGGAAGAGCAGTGTGGTTTCAGAAGTGGTAGAGGATGTGTGGATCAGGTGCTTGCTTTGAAGAATGTATGTGAAAAATACTTAGAAAAGCAAATGGATTTGTATGTAGCATTTATGGATCTGGAGAAGGCTTATGATAGAGTTGATAGAGATGCTCTGTGGAAGGTATTAAGAATATATGGTGTGGGAGGCAAGTTGTTAGAAGCAGTGAAAAGTTTTTATCGAGGATGTAAGGCATGTGTACAAGTAGGAAGAGAGGAAAGTGATTGGTTCTCAGTGAATGTAGGTTTGCGGCAGGGGTGTGTGATGTCTCCATGGTTGTTTAATTTGCTTATGGATGGGGTTGTTAAGGAGGCGAATGCAAGAGTTTTGGAAAGAGGGGCAAGTATGCAGTCTATTGTGGATGAGAGAGCTTGGGAAGTGAGTCAGTTGTTGTTCGCTGATGATACAGCGCTGGTGGCTGATTCGTGTGAGGAACTGCAGAAGTTGGTGGCTGGGTTTGTTAAAGAAGAAAGCTGTGTGTGAAAGAAGAAAGCGGAGAGTAAATGTGAATGAGCAAGGTTTTAGTTACAGTAGGGTTGAGGGACAAGTCAGTTGGTAGGTAAGTTTGAATGGAGAAAAACTGGAGGAAGTGAAGTGTTTTAGATATTTGGGAGTGGATTTGACAGCGGATGGAACCATGGAAGCAGAAGTGAATCATAGGGTTGTGTCCATCTCCTCACATCACCACAACTTGTTATCACCTCCCCATTAGCCCCCTTCACTGAAGTTCCCATTTGTTCCTTTGTCTTACGCACTTTATTTACCTCCTTCCAAAACATCTTTTTATTCTCCCTAAAATTTAATGATACTCTCTCTCCCCATCTTTCATTTGCCCTCTTTTTCACCTTTTGCACCATTCTCTTGACCTCCTGCTTCTTTCTTTTATACATCTCCCAGTCATTTGCATTATCTCCCCTGCAAAAATCGTCCAAATGCCTTTCCCTTCTCTTTCACTAATAATCTTACTTCTTCATCCCACCACTCACTACCCTTTCTAATCTGCCCACCTCCCACGCTTCTCATGCCACAAGCATCTTTTGCGCAAGCCATCACTGCTTCCCTAAATATATCCCATTCCTCCCCCACTCCCCTTACTTCCATTGTTCTCACCTTTTTCCATTCTGTACTCAGTCTCTCCTGGTACTTCCTCACATAAGTCTGCTTCCCAAGCTCACTTACTCTCATCACTCTCTTCACCCCAACATTCTCTCTTCTTTTCTGAAAACCTCCAGAAATCTTCACCTTCGCCTCCACAAGATAATGATCAGACATCCCTCCAGTTGCACCTCTCAGCACATTAACATCCAAAAGTCTCTCTTTTGAGCGCCTATCAATTAACACGTAATCTGCCCATCTCTCCTACTTACATAAGTATACTTATGTATATCTCTCTTTTTAAACCAGGTATTCCCAATCATCAGTCCTTTTTCAGCACATAAATCTACAAGCTCTTCACCATTTCCATTTACAACACTGAACACCCCATGTACACCAATTGTCCCCTCAACTGCCACATTACTCACCTTTGCATTCAAATCACCCATCACTATAACCCGGTCTCGTGCATCAAAACTACTAACACACTCACTCAGCTGCTCCCAAAACACTTGCCTCTCATGATCTTTCTTCTCATGCCCAAGTGCATAGGCACCAATAATCACCTCCATCCACTTTCAGTTTTACCCATATCAATCAATCTATATATATATATATATATATATATATATATATATATATATATATATATATATATATATATATATATATATATATATATATATATATATATATATATATATATATATGTCACATACAAAATTTCCAACAGTCAGGATCGAACCCGGGCCCCCGTGTGTAGCAGGCGAGAGTGTTACCGCTAGTGATAGTGATCATGATCAGTATAGTGACGGACACACCACGTGCACGGTGACGTACACACCACGTGCACGGTGACGGACACACCACGTGCACGGTGACGGACACACCACGTGCACGGTGACGGACACACCACGTGCACGGTGACGGACACACCACGTGCACGGTGACGGACACACCACGTGCACGGTGACGGACACACCACGTGCACGGTGACGGACACACTACGTGCACGGTGACGGACACACCACGTGCACGGTGACGGACACACCACGTGCACGGTGACGGACACACCACGTGCACGGTGACGGACACACTACGTGCACGGTGACGGACACACCACGTGCACGGTGACGGACACACCACGTGCACGGTGACGGACACACCACGTGCACGGTGACGGACACACCACGTGCACGGTGACGGACACACTACGTGCACGGTGACGGACACACCACGTGCACGGTGACGGACACACCACGTGCACGGTGACGGACACACCACGTGCACGGTGACGGACACACTACGTGCACGGTGACGGACACACCACGTGCACGGTGACGGACACACCACGTGCACGGTGACGGACACACCACGTGCACGGTGACGGACACACCACGTGCACGGTGACGGACACACCACGTGCACGGTGACGGACACACCACGTGCACGGTGACGGACACACCACGTGCACGGTGACGGACACACCACGTGCACGGTGACGGACACACTACGTGCACGGTGACGGACACACCACGTGCACGGTGACGGACACACCACGTGCACGGTGACGGACACACCACGTGCACGGTGACGGACACACCACGTGCACGGTGACGGACACACCACGTGCACGGTGACGGACACACCACGTGCACGGTGACGGACACACCACGTGCACGCTGACGGACACACCACGTGCACGGTGACGGACACACCACGTGCACGGTGACGGACACACCACGTGCACGGTGACGGACACACCACGTGCACGGTGACGGACACACCACGTGCACGGTGACGGACACACCACGTGCACGGTGACGGACACACCACGTGCACGGTGACGGACACACTACGTGCACGGTGACGGACACACCACGTGCACGGTGACGGACACACCACGTGCACGGTGACGGACACACTACGTGCACGGTGACGGACACACCACGTGCACGGTGACGGACACACTACGTGCACGGTGACGGACACACCACGTGCACGGTGACGGACACACCACGTGCACGGTGACGGACACACCACGTGCACGGTGACGTACACACCACGTGCACGGTGACGTACACACCACGTGCACGGTGACGTACACACTACGTGCACGGTGACGGACACACCACGTGCACGGTGACGTACACACTACGTGCACGGTGACGTACACACCACGTGCACGGTGACGTATACACCACGTGCACGGTGACGGACACACCACGTGCACGGTGACGGACACACCAGCACGTGGACGGACGGACGTGTGGCAGGTCGTGTGCAATGGTATGTTGATGGACAAAATATTGTATTTAATGATGGAGATGTGAGGCCAGGCCAGGATGTCAAGTGGTGGTTTTTGTAGATGGTTATCATGGTCTGCTGTGGGGCTGACTAGTGGGGCGACACACTGTGGGGCTGACTAGTGGGGTGGCACACTGTGGGGCTGACTACTGGGGTGGCACACTGTGGGGCTGACTAGTGGGGTGGCACAGTGTGGGGCTGACTAGTGGGGTGGCACACTGTGGGGCTGACTAGTGGGGTGGCACACTGTGGGGCTGACTAGTGGGGTGGCACACTGTGGGGCTGACTAGTGGGGTGGCACACTGTGGGGCTGACTAGTGGGGCGACACACTGTGGGGCTGACTAGTGGGGTGGCACACTGTGGGGCTGACTAGTGGGGTGGCACACTGTGGGGCTGACTAGTGGGGTGGCACACTGTGGGGCTGACTAGTGGGGTGGCACACTGTGGGGCTGACTACTGGGGTGGCACAATGTGGGGCTGACTAGTGGGGTGGCACATTGTGGGGCTGACTAGTGGGGTGGCACACTGTGGGGCTGACTAGTGAGGTGGCACACTGTGGGGCTGACTACTGGGGTGGCACACTGTGGGGCTGACTAGTGGGGCGGCACTCTGTGGGGCTGACTAGTGGGGTGGCACACTGTGGGGCTGACTAGTGGGGAGACACACTGTGGGGCTGACTACTGGGGTGGCACACTGTGGGGCTGACTAGTGGGGCGGCACTCTGTGGGGCTGACTAGTGGAGTGGCACACTGTGGGGCTGACTAGTGGGGTGGCACACTGCGGGGCTGACTAGTGGGGCGGCACTCTGTGGGGCTGACTAGTGGGTTGGCACACTGTGGGGCTGACTAGTGGGGTGGCACACTCTGGGGCTGACTAGTGGGGTGGCACACTGTGGGGCTGACTACTGGGGTGGCATACTGTGGGGCTGACTAGTGGGGTGGCACACTTTAGGGCTGACTAGTGGGATGGCACACTGTGGGGCTGCCTAGTGGGGTGGCACACTGTGGGGCTGACTAGTGGAATGGCACACTGTGGGGCTGACTAGTGGGGTGGCACACTGTGGGGCTGACTAGTGGGGTGGCACACTGTGGGGCTGACTAGTGGGGTGGCACACTGTGGGGCTGACTAGTGGGGTGGCACACGTGGGGCTGACTAGTGGGGCGACACACTGTGGGGCTGACTAGTGGGGTGGTACACTGTGGGGCTGACTAGTGTGGTGGCACACTGTGGGGCTGACTAGTGGGGTGGCACACGTGGGGCTGACTAGTGGGGCGACACACTGTGGGGCTGACTAGTGGGGTGGTACACTGTGGGGCTGACTAGTGTGGTGGCACACTGTGGGGCTGACTAGTGGGGAGACACACTGTGGGGCTGACTAGTGGGGTGGCACACTGTGAGGCTGACTAGTGGGGTGGCACACTGTGGGGCTGACTAGTGGAGTGGCACACTGTGGGGCTGACTAGTGGGGTGGCACACTGTGGGGCTGACTAGTGGAGTGACACACTGTGGGGCTGACTAGTGGGGTGGCACACTGTGGGGCTGACTAGTGGGGTGGCACACTGTGGGGCTGACTAGTGGGGTGGTACACTGTGAGGCTGACTACTGGGGTGGAACACTGTGGGGCTGACTAGTGGGGTGGCACACTGTGGGGCTGACTAGTGGGGTGGCACACTGTGGGGCTGACTAGTGGGGTGGCACACTGTGGGGCTGACTAGTGGGGTGGCACACTGTGGGGCTGACTAGTGGAGTGGCACACTGTGGGGCTGACTAGTGGGGTGGCACACTGTGGGGCTGACTAGTGGAGTGGCACACTGTGGGGCTGACTAGTGGGGCGACACACTGTGGGGCTGACTAGTGGAGTGGCACACTGTGAGGCTGACTAGTGGGGTGGCACACTGTGGGGCTGACTAGTGGGGTGGCACACTGTGGGGCTGACTAGTGGGGTGGCACACTGTGGGGCTGACTAGTGGGGTGGCACACTGTGAGGCTGACTAGTGGGGTGGCACAGTGTGGGGCTGACTAGTGGGGTGGCACACTGTGGGGCTGACTAGTGGAGTGGCACACTGTGGGGCTGACTAGTGGGGTGGCACACTGTGGGGCTGACTAGTGGGGTGACACACTGTGGGGCTGACTAGTGGAGTGGCACACTGTGGGGCTGACTAGTGGAGTGGCACACTGTGGGGCTGACTAGTGGGGTGGCACAGTGTGGGGCTGACAAGTGGGGTGGCACACTGTGGGGCTGACTAGTGGGGTGGCACACTGTGGGGCTGACTAGTGGGGTGGCACACTGTGGGGCTGACTAGTGGAGTGGCACACTATGGGGCTGACGAGTGGGGTGGCACACTGTGGGGCTGACTAGTGGGGCGACACACTGTGGGGCTGACTAGTGGGGTGGCACACTGTGGGGCTGACTAGTGGGGTGGCACACTGTGGGGCTGACTAGTGGAGTGGCACACAGTGGGGCTGAATAGTGGGGGTGGCACACTGTGGGGCTGACTAGTGGAGTGGCACACTGTGGGGCTGACTAGTGGAGTGGCACACTGTAGGGCTGACTAGTGGAGTGGCACACTGTGGGGCTGACTAGTGGAGTGGCACACTGTAGGGCTGACTAGTGGAGTGTGACACACTGGCAAAAACACACCACCTTGAAGAAACAGGATCTCGGCCAAGATATGACGAATGTACATGGGAGGATCCCACTCCATGTGCAGGACTGACGTCAGACGTGACGTGTGAACAGATGCTGACGACCAGCTGACGTCAGGCGAGATGAGGTAGCTGGCGACCAGCTGACGCCAGGCGAGATGAGGTGGCTGGCGACCAGCTGACGCCAGGCGTAATGAGAAAGCTGGCGACCAGCTGACATCAGCGTAATGAAGTAGCTGACGACCAGCTGACGCCAGGCGTGATGAGGTAGCTGGCGACCAGCTGACGTCAGGCGTGAGGAGGTAGCTGCCGACCAGCTGACGCCAGGCGTGATGAGGTGGCTGGCGATCAGCTGACGCCAGGCGAGATGAGGTGGCTGGCGACCAGCTGACGCCAGGCGAGATGAGGTGGCTGGCGACCAGCTGACGCCGGGCGGGATGAGGTATCTGGCGACCAGCTGACGTCAGGCGTGATGAGGTAGCTGCCGACCAGCTGACGTTAGGCGTGGTGAGGTAGCTGACGACCAGCTGAGGTCAGGCGTGATGAGGTGGCTGGCGACCAGCTGACGTCAGGCGTGATGAGGAGGCTGCCGACCAGCTGACGTCAGGCGTAATGAGGTAGCTGACGACCAGCTGATGTCAAATACGATGAGGATAGACGTGGACGGTAGTAATAGATAGAAATGGGAGGGTATGATGGGATAGAGATGGGAGGGTATGATGGGATAGAGATGGGAGGGTATGATGGGATAGAGATGGGAGGGTATGATGGGATAGAGATGGGAGGGTATGATGGGATAGAGATGGGAGGGTATGATGGGATAGAGATGGGAGGGTATGATGGGATAGAGATGGGAGGGTATGATGGGATAGAGATGGGAGGGTATGATGAGATAGAGAAGGGAGGGTATGATGGGATAGAGATGGGAGGGTATGATGGGATAGAGATGGGAGGGTATGGTGGGATAGAGATGGGAGGGTATGATGAGATAGAGAAGGGAGGGCAAAGTGTGGAGCGGCAGGAGAGAAGTGAGCGGTCATGGCACAATATAATGTTAAGAGACAATATACGTAGAGACGAGAAGACGTCACTCTTGTTGAGATTAACGTCTTTATGTAACGTAATGATGAACCAGTACATACTGGAGAGATCAGATCATTGTGATAAGACTTCCATCACAACATATAACACTCATGTAGCCTCAGACTTCCATCACAACATATAACACTCCGGTAGCCTCAGACTTCCATCACAACATATAACACTCATGTAGCCTCAGACTTCCATCACAACATATAACACTCCGGTAGCCTCAGACTTCCATCACAACATATAACACTCATGTAGCCTCAGACTTCCATCACAACATATAGCACTCATGTAGCCTCAGACTTCCATCACAACATATAACACTCATGTAGCCTCAGACTTCCATCACAACATATAACACTCCGGTAGCCTCAGACTTCCATCACAACATATAACACTCATGTAGCCTCAGACTTCCATCACAACATATAACACTCCGGTAGCCTCAAACTTCCATCACAACATATAACACTCATGTAGCCTCAGACTTCCATCACAACATATAGCACTCATGTAGCCTCAGACTTCCATGCACAACCCCAAAATAGGCACGCCTTGAGCCTCAGACTTCCATCACACCTATACACATCATGTAGCCTCAGACTTCCATCACAACATATAACACTCCATGTAGCCTCAGACTTCCATCACAACATAATAACACTCCGGCAGCCTCAGACTTCCATCACAACATATAACACTCGCAGCCTCAGACTTCCATCACAACATATACACTCAGGTAGCCTCAGACTTCCATCACAACATATAACACTCATGTAGCCTCAGACTTCCATCACAACATATAACACTCATGTACCTCAGAGACTTCCATCACAACATATAACACTCATGTAGCCTCAGACTTCCATCACAACATATAGCACTCATGTAGCCTCAGACTTCCATCACAACATTATAACACTTATGTAGCCTAAGACTTCCATCACAACATATAACACTCATGTAGCCTCAGACTTCCATCACAACATATAACACTCATGTAGCCTCAGACTTCCATCACAACATATAACACTCATGTAGCCTCAGACTTCCATCACAACATATAACACTCATGTAGCCTCAGACTTCCATCACAACATATAACACTCCTGTAGCCTCAGACTTCCATCACAACATATAGCACTCATGTAGCCTCAGACTTCCATCACAACATATAACACTCATGTAGCCTCAGACTTCCATCACAACATATAACACTCCTGTAGCCTCAGACTTCCATCACAACATATAACACTCATGTAGCCTCAGACTTCCATCACAACATATAACACTCATGTAGCCTCAGACTTCCATCACAACATATAACACTCATGTAGCCTCAGACTTCCATCACAACATATAACACTCCGGCAGCCTCAGACTTCCATCACAACATATACACTCCTGTAGCCTCAGACTTCCATCACAACATATAACACTCCTGTAGCCTCATACTTCCATCACAACATATAACACTCCTGTAGCCTCAGACTTCCATCACAACATATAACACTCCTGTAGCCTCAGACTTCCATCACAACATACAGCACTCATGTAGCCTCAGACTTCCATCACAACATATAACACTCCGGTAGCCTCAGACTTCCATCACAACATATAACACTCCGGTAGCCTCAGACTTCCATCACAACATATAACACTCATGTAGCTTCAGACTTCCATCACAACATATAACACTTATGTAGCCTCAGACTTTCATCACAACATATAACACTTATGTAGCCTCAGACTTCCATCACAACATATAACACTCCGGTAACCTCAGACTTCCATCACAACATATAACACTCCGGTAGCCTCAGACTTCCATCACAACATATAACACTCCGGTAGCCTCAGACTTCCATCACAACATATAACATTCCTGTAGCCTCAGACTTTCATCACAACATATAACACTCCTGTAGCCTCAGACTTCCATCACAACATATAACACTCCTGTAGCCTCAGACTTCCATCACAACATATAACACTCCGGTAGCCTCAGACTTCCATCACAACATATAACACTCATGTAGCCTCAGACTTCCATCACAACATATAACACTCATGTAGCCTCAGACTTCCCTCACAACATATAACACTTATGTAGCCTCAGACTTCCATCACAACATATAACACTCCGGCAGCCTCAGACTACCATCACAACATATAACACTCCTGTAACCTCAGACTTCCATCACAACATATAACACTCCGGTAGCCTCAGACTTCCATCACAACATATAACACTCCGGTAGCCTCAAACTTCCATCACAACATATAACACTCATGTAGCTTCAGACTTCCATCACAACATATAACACTTATGTAGCCTAAGACTTCCATCACAACATATAACACTCCGGTAACCTCAGACTTCCATCACAACATATAACACTTATGTAGCCTCAGACTTCCATCACAACATATAACACTCCGGTAACCTCAGACTTCCATCACAACATATAACACTCCGGTAGCCTCAAACTTCCATCACAACATATAACACTCCGGTAGCCTCAGACTTCCATCACAACATATAACATTCCTGTAGCCTCAGACTTTCATCACAACATATAACACTCCTGTAGCCTCAGACTTCCATCACAACATATAACACTCCTGTAGCCTCAGATTTCCATCACAACATATAACACTCATGTAGCCTCAGACTTCCATCACAACATATAGCACTCATGTAGCCTCAGACTTCCATCACAACATATAACACTCCGGTAACCTCAGACTTCCATCACAACATATAACACTCATGTAGCCTCAGACTTCCATCACAACATATAGCACTCATGTAGCCTCAGACTTCCATCACAACATATAACACTCATGTAGCCTCAGACTTCCATCACAACATATAACACTCCTGTAGCCTCAGACTTCCATCACAACATATAGCACTCATGTAGCCTCAGACTTCCATCACAACATATAACTCATGTAGCCTCAGACTTCCATCACAACATATAACACTCCTGTAGCCTCAGACTTCCATCACAACATATAACACTCCGGTAACCTCAGACTTTCATCACAACATATAACACTTATGTAGCCTCAGACTTCCATCACAACATATAACACTCCGGTAACCTCAGACTTCCATCACAACATATAACACTCCGGTAGCCTCAGACTTCCATCACAACATATAACACTCCGGTAGCCTCAGACTTCCATCACAACATATAACATTCCTGTAGCCTCAGACTTTCATCACAACATATAACACTCCTGTAGCCTCAGACTTCCATCACAACATATAACACTCCTGTAGCCTCAGACTTCCATCACAACATATAACACTCCGGTAACCTCAGACTTCCATCAAAACATATAACACTCCGGTAGCCTCAGACTTCCATCACAACATATAACACTCATGTAGCCTCAGACTTCCATCACAACATATAACACTTATGTAGCCTCAGACTTCCATCACAACATATAACACTCCGGTAACCTCAGACTTCCATCACAACATATAACACTCCGGTAGCCTCAGACTTTCATCACAACACATAACACTCCGGCAGCCTCAGACTTCCATCACAACATATAACACTCATGTAGCCTCAGACTTCCATCACAACATATAACACTCATGTAGCCTCAGACTTCCATCACAACATATAACACTCATGTAGCCTCAGACTTCCATCACAACATATAACACTCCTGTAGCCTCAGACTTCCATCACAACATATAACACTCACGTAGCCTCAGACTTCCATCACAACATATAACACTCATGTATCCTCAGACTTCCATTACAACATATAACACTCCTGTAGCCTCAGACTTCCATCACAACCTACAACACTGGTTATAACCTCCACTCCTCTCTGGTAACCCTCATTGTATTATTCCTGGAAATTTTCGAAGAACAAAAGCCAAGTGATGTCACTTGGTCCCGTGATGACTGAGTACGATTGGATGGTGAGGACACGAGCACGGAGAGGACATGAGCAAGGAGAGGACACAAGCATGGAGAGGACACGAGCACGGAGAGGACACGAACACGGACAGGACACAAGCATGGAGAGGATACGAGCACGGAGAAGACACGAACACGGAAAGGACACGAGTAGGAGAGGACACGAGCACGGACAGAACACAAGCACCGAGAGGACACGAGCACGGAGAGGACACGAGTAGGGAGACGACACGAACAGGGGAAGTACACGAGCATGGAGAGGACACATTTTGGATGGGGACGTGAGCACAGAGAGAACACGAGCACGGAGAGGACACATGCAGGGAGAGGAAATGAGTAAGGAGAGGACACATGCAGGGAGAGAACACAAGCACGGAGACGACACAAGCAGGGAAAGGACACGAGTAGGGAGAGGACACACACAGGGAGAGGACTCATGCAGAGAGAGGACACGAGCAGGGAGAGGACACGTGCAAGGAGAAGACACATGCAGGTAGACACAATCAGTGAGGGGACACAAGCAGGGAGAGGACACGAGTAATGGGAGGACACATGCAGGGAGAGGACATGAGCAGGGAGGGGACACGAGTAGGGAGAGGACACATGCAGGGAGAGGACATATGCAGGGAGAGGACACGAGCACGGAGTGGACACAAGCAGGGAGAGGACACGAGTAATGGGAGGACACATGCAGGGAGAGGACATGAGCAGGGAGGGGACACGAGTAGGGAGAGGACACATGCAAGGAGAGGAAATATGCAGGGAGAGGACACGAGCACGGAGTGGACACAAGCAGGGAGAGGACACGAGTAGGGAGAGAACAAATGCAGGGAGAGGACACGAGTTGGGAGAGGACACACTCAGAGAGGGAACAAAAGTAGGGAGGGTACACCAACAGGAAGGGTACACCAGCAGGGAAGGGTACACCAGCAGGGAAGGGTACACCAGCAGGGAAGGGTACACCAGCAGGGAAGGGTACACCAGCAGGGAAGGGTACACCAGCAGGGAGAGGAAGGGTGAACCCAACCTTTGTTGTGCCACATCGTCAGCAGGTCAACAGACTGGACTGACGACGGTCACGAGCAGGGGCAACAGCAGGGGCAACAGCAGGGCAACAGCAGCAGGGCAGCAGCAGGGCAACAGCAGGGCAACAGCAGCAGGGCAACAGCAGGGCAACAGCAGCAGGGCAGCAGCAGGGCAACAGCAGGGCAACAGCAGCAGGGCAACAGCAGGGCAACAGCAGGAGGGCAGCAGCAGGGCAACAGCAGCAGGACAACAGCAGCAGGACAGCAGCAGCAGGGCAACAGCAGCAGCAGGACAGCAGCAGGACAACAGCAGCAGGGCAACAGCAGGGCAACAGCAGGAGGGCAGCAGCAGGGCAACAGCAGCAGGGCAACAGCAGCAGGGCAACAGCAGCAGGGCAACAGCAGCAGCAGGACAGCAGCAGCAGGGCAACAGCAGCAGGACAACAGCAGCAGCAGGACAGCAGTAGCAGGGCAACAGCAACAGCAGGGCAGCAGCAGCAGGGCAACAGCAACAGCAGGGCAACAGCAGCAGCAGGGCAACAGCAACAGCAGGGCAGCAGCAGCAGGGCAACAGCAACAGCAGGGCAACAGCAACAGCAGGACAGCAGCAGGGCAACAGCAAGAGCAGGGCAACAGCAACAGCAGGACAGCAGCAGCAGGGCAACAGCAACAGCAGCAACAGCAGCAGGACAGCAGCAACAGCAGTAGGACAGCAGCAACAGCAGCAACAGCAGCAGGGCAACAGCAGCAGCAGCAGGACAGCAGCAGCAGGACAGCAGCAGCAGGGCAACAGCAGGGCAGAACAACAAGCAGACAACAGACAATCAACAAGACATCATCTTCCTCCTGCGTCACAGTGTTCACAAAACCTGTTTGTTTATAGTGGAAATATGTCCCCCCCCCCCACCCCAGCCTCACGTGACCCTCATGTTACCCTGGCAGACGGTACACCCCGACCAGTACCGGAGTAGAGGACGGTACACCCACCAGTACCGGTAAGAGGACGGTACACCCCCACCAGTACCGGGGAGAGGACGGTACACCCACCAGTACCGGGGAATGGACGTACACTCACCAGTACCGGGGAGAGGACGGTACACCCACCACTACAGGGGAGAGGACGGTACACCCACCAGTACCGGGGAATGGACGGTACACCCACCAGTACCGGGGAGAGGATGGTACACCCACCAGTACCGGGGAGAGGACGTTACACCCTCACCAGTACCGGGGAGAGGACGGTACACCCCGACCAGTACCGGGGAGAGGACGGTACACCCCGACCAGTACCGGCGAGAGGACGGTACACCCTCACCAGTACCGGGGAGAGGACGGTACACCCACCACTACAGGGGAGAGGACGGTACACCCACCAGTACCGGGGAATGGACGGTACACCCACCAGTACCGGGGAGAGGATGGTACACCCACCAGTACCGGGGAGAGGACGTTACACCCTCACCAGTACCGGGGAGAGGACGGTACACCCCGACCAGTACCGGGGAGAGGACGGTACACCCCGACCAGTACCGGCGAGAGGACGGTACACCCTCACCAGTACCGGGGAGAGGACGGTACACCCACCAGTACCGGGGAATGGACGGTACACCCACCAGTACCGGGGAGAGGATGGTACACCCACCAGTACCGGGGAGAGGACGGTACACCCACCACTACAGGGGAGAGGACGGTACACCCACCAGTACCGGGGAGAGGACGGTACACCCCTCACCAGTACCGGGAGAGGACGGTACACCCCCGACGAGTACCGGGGAGAGGACGGTACACCCACCAGTACCGGGGAATGGACGGTACACCCACCAGTACCGGGGAGAGGACGGTACACCCACCAGTACCGGGGAGAGGATGGTACACCCACCAGTACCGGGGAGAGGACGTTACACCCTCACCAGTACCGGGGAGAGGACGGTACACCCACCACTACAGGGGAGAGGACGGTACACCCACCAGTACCGGGGAGAGGACGGTACACCCTCACCAGTACCGGGGAGAGGACGTTACACCCCGACCAGTACCGGGGAGAGGACGGTACACCCACCACTACAGGGGAGAGGACGGTACACCCACCAGTACCGGGGAGAGGACGGTACACCCTCACCAGTACCGGGGAGAGGACGGTACACCCCGACCAGTACCGGGGAGAGGACGGTACACCCACCACTACAGGGGAGAGGACGGTACACCCACCAGTACCGGGGAGAGGACGGTACACCCCCACCAGTACCGGGGAGAGGACGGTACACCCCCAACAGTACCGGGGAGAGGACGGTACACCCACCAGTACCGGGGAGAGGACGGTACACCCACCACTACAGGGGAGAGGACGGTACACCCACCAGTACCGGGGAGAGGACGGTACACCCCCACCAGTACCGGGGAGAGGACGGTACACCCCCACCAGTACCGGGGAGAGGACGGTACACCCACCAGTACCGGGGAGAGGACGGTACACCCCCACCAGTACCGGGGAGAGGACGGTACACCCCACCACCAGTACCGGGGAGAGGACGGTACACCCCCCCACCAGTGGGAGAGGACGGTACACCCACGTACTGGAAGAGACGGTACACCCACCATACCGGGGAGAGTCGTACACCCCCACCGTATCAGAAGAAGACGGAACACCCTACCAGTACTGAGGAGAGGACGGTACACCCCCACCAGTACCGGGGAGAGGACGGTACACCCCACCATTACCGGAGAGAGGACGGTGCACCCCCGCCACTACCGGATAGGACGTAAAATCCCCCCAGTAATGGGAGAGCATGATACACTCGCCTCAGACCGGGAAGAGGACATACTCCTACGCCATACCAGGGAGACATGAATACAACCGGGAGAGGGGTACAACCCCCCAGACCCAGGGAAGAGGACGGTACACCCCCGCCAGTACCTGGAAGAGACGTATCACTCCACCATGACCAGGGAGAGGACGAACACCCCTCAATACCATGGGAGAGACGTATACCCCCTTCAGTACCATGGGAGAGACGGTACACCCCTCCATACTGGGAGAGGACGGATACCCCTACCATCAAACGGGGAGAGGCCGTAATACCCCTTCAACTACTGGGGAGAGGACGTACTACACACCGAGCGGCACTCCACCATACCAGGGAGAGACGGTAACCCACCAGACAGAAAGACGTCACTCCTACCAGTACTGGGAGAGGACGGTATCATCCCCTTCATACCAGGGGAGAGGACGTAACCCCTTCCAAGTACGGGAAGAGAGACGTTACCCTACAATACCAGGGGACGATGACATACGTACCAAGACCCTCCTCCATACCGGGGAGAGGACGATACACTCCACCTCACTGGGAGAAGGACGTCAACCCCCTCCATACCAGGGGAGAGGACAGTATACCCCCTCAACCTGGAGAGGAATAGACACACCCTCATACCAAGGGAGAGGACAGTATACCCCCTTCAATACTGGGGAGAGGACAGTATACCCCTTCAGTACCAGGAAGACTACGTCCACCGTCAACCGGGGAGAGAAGTGACCCCCCACCCCCCCAGTACCAGGAGAGGACGATTACACCTACCACCAGAAGCGGTACATCGGAACCAGACACGGATGACGAACACCTCGCCGGTAACCGGGAGAGGACATTACACCCCTAAACGTACCGGGGAGAGTACGGCACACCCCCGCCAGTACCGGGGAGAGGATGGTACATCCCCACCAGTAACTGGGAGAGGACGGAACACCCTCGCCAGTACCGGGAAGACGGTACACTCCCATCAGCACCAGGGGGAGGACGATATAATCCTACAAGTACCAGGGAGAGAAATGTACAATCCTACCAGTACCAGGGAGAGGACAGTACACTCCTACTAGTACCAGGGAGACGTGCAATCTACCAGTACAGGAAAGACAGTACACTCCTACCAGTACCAGGGAGAGGACGATACACTCCTACCAGTACCAGGGAGAGGGCAATACACTCCTACTAGTACCAGGGAGACGGTGCAATCCTACCAGTACCAGGGAAAAGATAGTACACTCCTACCAGTACCAGGGATAGGACGATACACTCCTACCAGTACCAGAGAGAGGACGGTACACTCCTACCAGTACCAGGGAGAGGGTAATACACTCCTACTAGTACCAGGGAGACGGTGCACTCCTACCAGTACCAGGGAGAGGACGGTACACTCCTACCAGTACCAGGGAGAGGACGGAACACTCCTACCAGTACCAGGGAGAGGACGGTACACTCCTACCAGTACCAGGGAGAGGACGATACACTCCTACCGGTACCAGGGAGAAGACGGTACACTCCTACCAGTACCAGGGAGAGGACGGAACACTCCTACCGGTACCAGGGAGAGGACGGTGCAATCCTACCAGTACCAGGGAGAGGACGATACACTCCTACCAGTAACAGGGAGAGGACGGTACACTCCTGCCAGTACCAGGGAGAGGACGATACAATCCTACCAGTACCGGGGAGAGGACGGTACATTCCTACCAGTACCAGGGAGAGGACGGTACACTCCTACCAGTACCAGGGAGAGGACGGAAAACTCCTACCAGTCCCAGGGAGAGGACGGTACAATCCTACCAGTACTAGGTACAGGACGGTACACTCTTACCTGTACCAGGGAGAGAACGGAACACTCCTACCAGTACCAGGGAGAGGACAGAACACTCCTACCAGTACCAGGGAGAGGACGATACACTCCTACCGGTACCAGGGAGAAGACGGTGCACTCTTACCAGTACCAGGGAGAGGACGGAACACTCCTACCAGTACCAGTGAGAAGACGGTGCACTCCTACCAGTACCAGGGAGAGGACGGTAAACTTCTACCAGTACCAGGGAGAAGACGGTGCACTCCTACCAGTACCAGGGAGAGGACGGTACACTCCTACCAGTACCATGGAGAACACGGTGCACTCCTACCAGTACCAGGGAGATGACGGTACACTCCTACCAGTACCAGGGAGAGGACGGTGCACTCCTACCAGTACCAGGGAGAGGACGATACAATCCTACCAGTACTAGGGAGAGGACCGAACACTCCTACCAGTACCAGGGAGAGGACGGTACATTCCTACCAATACCAGGGAGAGGACGGTACATTCCTACCAGTACCAGGGAGAGGACGGTACACTCCTACCAGTACCAGAGAGAGGACGGAACACACTTACCAGTACCAGGGAGAGGATAGAACACTCCTACCAGCACCAGGAAGAGGACGGTACAATCCTACCAGTAACAGGGAGAGGACAGAACACCCCGCAGGCACCAAGGAGAGAAAGAAACACCCACGCCATACCCGCGGAGAAGACAAAATACTTCCGTCAGTACCGAGGAGAGGACACATCACCTCCGCTAGCACTAATGAGAGGAAAGAGCACCACAGCCAGTACCGGTGAGAGGACAGAACACCCCCGGCAGTACCGGTGAGAGGATAGAACACCATCGCCAGTGCCGGAGAGGGGACAGTATACCCCCGCCAGTACCAGGAAGAGGACAGTACAACCCCGCCAGTACCGAGGAGAGGACGGAACACCCCCGCCAGTACCAGGGAAAGGACGATGCACTCCTACCAGCACCAGGGAGAAGACGGAACACCCCCGCCAGTACCTGGGAGAGAACAATACACTCCTACCAATACCTGGGAGAGGACGACACACTCCTACAAGTACCAGGGAATAGACGGAACACCCCCGCAAGTACTGGGGAGAGGGCGGTACAATTCTACAAGTACCATGGAAAGGAAGGCACACTCCTACTAGTACCCTACTAGTACCAGGGAGAGGACGATGCACTCCTTCCAGTACCAGGAAGAGGGCGATACACTCCTACCAGTACCGGGTAGAGGATAGAACACCCCGCCAGTACCGGGGAGAGGAAAGAACACCCAGCCAGTACCGGGGAGAGGACAGAACATCCCCCCCAATACCGAGGAGAGGGCAAAACACCCCCACCAGTACCGGGGAGAGGACGGTAAACCCATACCAGTACTAGGGAGAGGAGAGTACACTCATACCAGAACCAGGGAGAGGACGATACACTCCTTCCAGTACCAGAGAGAGAGAACGGTACATTCCTACCAGTACCACGGAACACCCCCGTAAGTACCAGATACAGGACGGAACACCCCCGCCAGTACCGGGGAGAGAACAGAGCACCCCCGCCAGTACCGAGGAGAGGATAGAACACCTCCGCCAGTACCAGAAAGAGGACGGAACACCCCCCCGCACAATACCGGGAAAAAGACAGAACACCCTTGCCAGTACCGGAGAGGACAAAACACACCAGCCAGGACCGGAGATAGGACAGAACACCCCCGCCAGTACCGGTGAGAGAATAGAACACACCGACAGTGCCGGGGAGAGGACAGAACACCCTTGTCAGCTACAGAGAGGACAGAACACCCCCGCCAGTACCAGGAAGAGAATAGAACACCCGCCAATACCAGGGAGAGGACAGAACACCCCCGCCAGTACCAGGGAGAGGACAGAACACCCCCGCCAGTACCAGGGAGAGGACAGAACACCCCCGCCAGTACCAGGAAGAGAATAGAACACCCGCCAATACCAGGGAGGGGACAGAACACCCCCGCCAGTACCAGGGAGAGGACGGAACACCCCCGCCAGTACTGGAGAGAGGACAGAACACCCCCGCCAGTACTGGAGAGAGGACAGAACACCCCGCCAATACCGGGGAGAGAATAGAACACCCGTCAGTACCGCTGAGAGGACAGAACACCCCCGCTAATACCGGTAAGAGAACAGAACACTCCGCCAGTACCGGCAAGAGAATAGAAAACCCCCGTCAGTACCAGGGAGAGGACAGAGCACCCCGCCAGTACCAGGAAGAGGACGGAACACCCCCGTCAGTACCAGAGATAGGACGGAACACCCACGCCTGTACCGGTGAGACGACAGAACACCCCGCCAGTACCGGTGAGAGGACAGAAAACCCCCACCAGTAACGGGGAGAACAGAACACCCCCGCCAGTGCCGAGGAGAGGACAAAACACCCTTGCCTGTACCGGACATTACAGAACACCTCCGCCAGTATCGGGGAGTGGACATAACACTTCCGACAGTACCGGTGAGAGGACAGAACACCCCGCCAGTAAGAGGGAGAAGACGGAACACACCGCCAGTACAGGGGAGAGGACAGAACACCCTTGCCAGTTCCGGAGAGAACAGAACACCCCCGCCAGTGCCGGGGAGAGAACGGAACACCCCGTCAGTACCGGGGAGAGGACATAACACCCCGGCAGTACCAGGGAGAGGATGGAACACCCCCGTCAGTACCGGGGAGAGGACATAACACCCCCGGCAGTACCAGGGAGAGGATGGAACACCCCCGCCAGTACCGGGGAGAGGATAAAACACCCCGTCAGTACCGGGGAGAGAATAGAACACACCGTCAGTACCGGGGAGAGAATAGAACACACCGTCAGTACCGGTGAGACGAAAGAATATTTCATTTTTATTTATTTATTTTGCTTTGTCGCTGTCTCCCGTGTTAGCGAGGTAGCGCAAGGAAACAGAAGAAAGAATGGCCCAACCCACCCACATGCACATGTATATACATACACGTCCACACACGCAAATATACATATCTATAAATCTCAATGTATTCATATATATACACACACAGACATATACATATATACACATGTACATAATTCATACTGTCTGCCTTGACTCATTCCCATCGCTACCTCGCCACACATGGAATAACAACCCCCTCCCCCCGCATGTGCGCGAGGTAGCGCTAGGAAAAGACAACAAAGGCCACATTCGTTCACACTCAGTCTCTAGCTGTCATGTAATAATGCACCGAAACCAGAGCTCCCTTTCCCCATCCAGGCCCCACACAACTTTCCATGGTTTACCCCAGACGCTTCACATGCCCTGGTACAATCCATTTACAGCACGTCCACCCCGGTATACCACATTGTTCCAATTCACTCTATTCCTTGCACGCCTTTCACCCTCCTGCATGTTCAGGCCCCGATCACTCAAAATCTTTTTCACTCCATCTTTCGACCTCCAATTTGGTCTTCCACTCCTCCTCGTTCCCTCCACCTCTGACACATATATCCTCTTGGTCAATCTTTCCTCAATCATTCTCTCCATGTGAACAAACCATTTCAAAACACCCTCTTCTGACCACACTCTTTTTATTACCACACATCTCCCTTACCCTATTATTACTTACTCGATCAAACCACCTCAAACCACATATTGTCCTCAAACATCTCATTTCCAGCACATCCACACTCCTGCGCACAACTCTATCCATAGCCCACGCCTCGCAGCCATACAATATTGTTGGAACCACTATTCCTTCAAACATACCCATTTTTGCTTTCCGAGATAATGTTCTCGACTTCCACATATTCTTCAATGCTCCCAGAATTTTCGCCCCCTCCCCCACCCTATGATTCACTTCCGCTTCCATGGTTCCATCCGGTGCCAAATCCACTCCCAGATATCTAAAACACTTCACTTCCTCACACTAGTCTCCTTCCCAAGCTCACTTTCTCTTACCACTCTTTTCACCCCAACTTTCTCTCTTCTTTTCTGAAAACCTCTACAAATCTTTACCTTCGCCTCCACAAGATAATGATCAGACATCCCTTCAGTTGCACCTCTCAGCACATTAACATTCAAAAGTCTCTCTTTCGCGCGCCTATCAATTAACACGTAATCCAATAACGCTCTCTGGCCATCTCTCCTACTTACATGCGTATACTTATGTATATCTCTCTTTTTAAACCAGGTATTCCCAATCACCAGTCCTTTTTCAGCACATAAATCTACAAGCTCTTCATTTCCATTTACAACACTGAACACCCCATGTATACCAATTATTCCCCTAACTGCCACATTACTCACCTTTGCATTCAAATCACCCATCACTATAACCCGGTCTCGTGCATCAAAACCACTAACACACTCACTCAACTGCTCCCAAAACACTTGCCTCTCATGATCTTTCTTCTAATGCCAGGTGCATATGCACCAATAATCACCCATCTCTCTCCATCAACTTCCAGTTTTACCCATATCAATCCAGAGTTTATTTTCTTACACTCTATCACATACTCCCTCCACCATGGGGTAAACCATGGAAAGTCCTATGGGGCCTGGATGTGGAAAGGGAGCTGTGGTTTCGGTGCATTATTACATGACAGCTAGAGACTGAGTGTGAACGAATGTGGCCTTTGTTGTCTATTCCTAATGCTACCTCGCACACATGAGGGGAAAGGGGGTTGTTATTTCATGTGTGGCGAGGTGGCGATGGGAATGAGTCAAGGCAGGCAGTATGAATTATGTACATGTGTATATATGTATATGTCTGTGTGTGTGTATATATATATATATATATATATATATATATATATATATATATATATATATATATATATAATATATATATATATATATATATATATATGTATACGTTGAGATGTATAGGTACGTATATTTGCCCGTGTGGACATGTATGTATATACATGCGTATGTGGGTGGGTTGGGCCATTCTTTCGTCTGTTCCCTTGCGCTACCTCGCTAACGCGGGAGACAGCGACAAAGCAATATATATATATATATATATATATATATATATATATATATATATATATATATATATATTGGAAAGGGTCACAATGTTGCGCGTGATCAAGATATTCCCATGAGTCCACGGGGAACTTTTCGTGTTTCATTCTCCCCGTGGACTCATAGGAATATATATATATATATGGAGAACAGGCTGGCGTGATGGAAGCCACCGGGTTAGTGCTGAAATAAACCTCGACACCAGCATTAGGCGGGACCATATTCCCCAGCAAGTGATGGTCACCAGGTCGGACGCCTTGACGTGTCGTTCTCTGATTGGACCGCTTCTCCTGCTGCCTCCACTCGTTCACGGCGATCTCCGCTGCCTGACGTGACCACCAGATGAACCCAGACTTTGTGTTAACTTTGTCTTTGGCAGCCATGTAAGCCGCTTCTAATGTCTTTCTTATTTGTTTGTTTAAGCCTTCGTGAAGTGTTCTCGCCTCGTCCCACTTCAGTAGGTGTTCATGTTCGTCCTTCGTGAAGTGTTCTCGCCTCGTCCCACTTCAGTAGGTGTTCATGTTCGTCCTTCGTGAAGTGTTCTCGCCTGGTCCCACTTCAGTAGGTGTGCATGTTCGTCCACATAGACCACAGAACATTGCATGTCCTGTGGTGTCTTAAGTCAGCCTTGTGTTGACCCATCGTTTTCTTTATTCCTTTCCCTGTCTGTCCACAATATGTGGGACCACAACCACCACAGACCACCTTGTACACAACACTTTCCCTGTCTGTCCACAATATGTGGGTGCACAACCACCACAGACCACCTTGTACACAACACTTTCCCTGTCTGTCCACAATATGTGGGACCACAACCACCACAGACCACCTTGTACACAACACTTTCCCTGTCTGTCCACAATATGTGGGACCACAACCACCACAGACCACCTTGTACACAACACTTTCCCTGTCTGTCCACAATATGTGGGTCCACAACCACCACAGACCACCTTGTACACAACACTTTCCCTGTCTGTCCACAATATGTGGGTCCACAACCACCACAGACCACCTTGTACACAACACTTTCCCTGTCTGTCCACAATATGTGGGTCCACAACCACCACAGACCACCTTGTACACAACACTTTCCCTGTCTGTCCACAAGGGACCACAACCACCACAGACCACCTTGTACACAACACTTTCCCTGTCTGTCCACAATATGTGGGACCACAACCACCACAGACCACCTTGTACACAACACTTTCCCTGTCTGTCCACAATATGTGGGTCCACAACCACCACAGACCACCTTGTACACAACACTTTCCCTGTCTGTCCACAATATGTGGGTCCACAACCACCACAGACCACCTTGTACACAACACTTTCCCTGTCTGTCCACAATATGTGGGTCCACAACCACCACAGACCACCTTGTACACAACACTTTCCCTGTCTGTCCACAATATGTGGGACCACAACCACCACAGACCACCTTGTACACAACACTTTCCCTGTCTGTCCACAATATGTGGGACCACAACCACCACAGACCACCTTGTACACAGCACCACCCTCAGTGCTGCTGCTGTGTTGCAGGTCCGTTTTGTATCTGTCTATGTCACCAATCTTGATCCCGACGACGTAGCTAGGTCTGTGCTGGCTCGTTGTAACATCTCTCTCAATAATATGAGTTTGCTTGCAATTGAGAACGACTGAAAACGTTTATGGTGGTGTTGGTTTCTACCCTCGCTTCTCCATTCTTGCTTCGTCTCATCATTATTATCTTCACTTCGTTGTCAAGTTGGATCAGCAAGTCTTCAGGGTCTGCCAGCAGCTTCGTGAAAGCGTTAGTGATGTCTTCATTTTCCTCCTCCAGGAAATCGTCCTTGTAGATCCTTGTGGTTCTCAGGGAACACCACCTGGTCACCACTGTGGATGTGGTCCTGTTCGTGTGGTTCTCAGGGAACACCACCTGGTCACCACTGTGGATGTGGTCCTGTTCGTGTGGTTCTCAGGGAACACCACCTGGTCACCACTGTGGATGTGGTCCGGTTGTTGTGTCAAAATATAATAACTCCAGTGGACGAAGACGGAGGTGACGTCATTACGATAGCAGAAAACACCTGGACTTGTTCACTGACGACATGATGACGTACGACAAGTAGGATGATGACCAACTAAACCTAGAATGATGACGTACGACAAGTAGGATGATGACTAACTAAACCTAGAATGATGACGTACGACAAGTAGGATGATGACTAACTAAACCTAGAATGATGACATACGACAAGTAGGATGATGACTAACTAAACCCAGAATGATGACATACGACAAGTAGGATGATGACTAACTAAACCTAGAATGATGACATACGACAAGTAGGATGATGACTAACTAAACCTAGAATGATGACATACGACAAGTAGGATGATGACTAACCTAACCAGACAATGATGACATACGACAAGTAGGATGATGACTAACTAAACCAGAGAATGATGACATACGACAAGTAGGATGATGACTAACCTAACCAGAGAATGATGACATACGACAAGTAGGATGATGACTAACTAAACCAGAGAATGATGACATACGACAAGTAGGATGATGACTAACTAAACCTAGAATGATGACATACGACAAGTAGGATGATGACTTACTAAACCTAGAATGATGACATACGACAAGTAGGATGATGACTAACCTAACCGGAGAATGATAACATACGACAAGTAGGATGATGACTAACTAAACCAGAGAATGATGACATACGATAAGTAGGATGATGACTAACCTAACCAGAGAATGATGACATACGACAAGTAGGATGATGACTAACTAAACCAGAGAATGATGACATACGACAAGTAGGATGATGACCAACCAAACAAGAGAATGATGAGATACGACAAGTAGGATGATGACTAACTAAACCAGAGAATGATGACATACGACAAGTAGGATGATGACTAACCTAACCAGAGAATGATGACATACGACAAGTAGGATGATGACTAACCTAACCAGAGAATGGTGACATACGACAAGTAGGATGATTACTAACCTAACCAGAGAATGATGACATACGACAAGTAGGATGATGACTAACTAAACCAGAGAATGATGACATACGACAAGTAGGATGATGACTAACCTGACCAGAGAATGATGGCATACGACAAGTAGGATGATGACTAACTAAACCAGAGAATGATGACATACGACAAGTAGGATGATGACTAACCTAACCAGAGAATGATGACATACGACAAGTAGGATGATGACTAACCTAAACAGAGAATGATGACATACGACAAGTAGGATGATGACTAACCTAACCAGACAATGATGACATACGACAAGTAGGATGATGACTAACTAAACCAGAGAATGATGACATACGACAAGTAGGATGATGACTAACCTAACCAGAGAATGATGACATACGACAAGTAGGATGATGACTAACTAAACCAGAGAATGATGACATACGACAAGTAGGATGATGACTAACTAAACCTAGAATGATGACATACGACAAGTAGGATGATGACTTACTAAACCTAGAATGATGACATACGACAAGTAGGATGATGACTAACCTAACCGGAGAATGATAACATACGACAAGTAGGATGATGACTAACTAAACCAGAGAATGATGACATACGATAAGTAGGATGATGACTAACCTAACCAGAGAATGATGACATACGACAAGTAGGATGATGACTAACTAAACCAGAGAATGATGACATACGACAAGTAGGATGATGACCAACCAAACAAGAGAATGATGAGATACGACAAGTAGGATGATGACTAACTAAACCAGAGAATGATGACATACGACAAGTAGGATGATGACTAACCTAACCAGAGAATGATGACATACGACAAGTAGGATGATGACTAACCTAACCAGAGAATGGTGACATACGACAAGTAGGATGATTACTAACCTAACCAGAGAATGATGACATACGACAAGTAGGATGATGACTAACTAAACCAGAGAATGATGACATACGACAAGTAGGATGATGACTAACCTGACCAGAGAATGATGGCATACGACAAGTAGGATGATGACTAACTAAACCAGAGAATGATGACATACGACAAGTAGGATGATGACTAACCTAACCAGAGAATGATGACATACGACAAGTAGGATGATGACTAACCTAAACAGAGAATGATGACATACGACAAGTAGGATGATGACTAACCTAACCAGAGAATGATGACATACGACAAGTAGGATGATGACTAACCTAACCAGAGAATGATGACATACGACAACTAGGATGATGACTAACCTAACCAGAGAATGATGACATACGACAAGTAGGATGATGACTAACTAAACCTAGAATGATGACATACGACAAGTAGGATGATGACTAACTAAACCAGAGAATGATGACATACGACAAGTAGGATGATGACTAACCTAACCAGAGAATGATGACATACGACAAGTAGGATGATGACTAACCTAACCAGAGAATGATGACATACGACAAGTAGGATGATGACTAACTAAACCTAGAATGATGACATACGACAAGTAGGATGATGACTAACCTAACCAGAGAATGATGACATACGACAAGTAGGATGATGACTAACTAAACCTAGAATGATGACATACCACAAGTAGGATGATGACTAACCTAACCGGAGAATGATAACATACGACAAGTAGGATGATGACTAACCTAACCAGAGAATGATGACATACGACAAGTAGGATGATGACTAACCTAACCAGAGAATGATGACATACGACAAGTAGGATGATGACTAACCTAACCAGAGAATGATGACATACGACAAGTAGGATGATGACTAACTAAACCAGAGAATGATGACGTACGACAAGTAGGATGATGACTAACCTAACCAGAAAATGATGACATACGACGAGTAGGATGATGACTAACTAAACCTAGAATGATGACATACGACAAGTAGGATGATGACTAACTAAACCTAGAATGATAACATACGACAAGTAGGATGATGACTAACCTAACCAGTGAATGATGACGTACGACAAGTAGGATGATGACTAACCTAACCAGAGAATGATGACGTACGACAAGTAGGATGATGACTAACTAAACCTAGAATGATGACATACCACAAGTAGGATGATGACTAACCTAACCGGAGAATGATAACATACGACAAGTAGGATGATGACTAACCTAACCGGAGAATGATGACATACGACAAGTAGGATGATGACTAACCTAACCAGAGAATGATGACATACGACAAGTAGGATGATGACTAACCTAACCAGAGAATGATGACATACGACAAGTAGGATGATGACTAACCTAACCAGGGAATGATGACATACGACAAGTAGGATGATGACTAACCTAACCAGGGAATGATGACATACGACAAGTAGGATGATGACTAACCTAACCAGAGAATGATGACATACGACAACTAGGATGATGACTAACCTAACCAGAGAATGATGACATACGACAAGTAGGATGATGACTAACCTAACCAGAGAATGATGACGTACGACAAGTAGGATGATGACTAACCTAACCAGAGAATGATGACATACGACAAGTAGGATGATGACTAACCTATCCAGAGAATGATGACATACGACAAATAGGATGATGACTAACCTAACCAGAGAATGATGACATACGACAAGTAGGATGATGACTAACTAAACCAGAGAATGATGACGTACGACAAGTAGGATGATGACTAACCTAACCAGAAAATGATGACATACGACGAGTAGGATGATGACTAACTAAACCTAGAATGATGACATACGACAAGTAGGATGATGACTAACTAAACCTAGAATGATAACATACGACAAGTAGGATGATGACTAACCTAACCAGTGAATGATGACGTACGACAAGTAGGATGATGACTAACCTAACCAGAGAATGATGACGTACGACAAGTAGGATGATGACTAACTAAACCTAGAATGATGACATACCACAAGTAGGATGATGACTAACCTAACCGGAGAATGATAACATACGACAAGTAGGATGATGACTAACCTAACCAGAGAATGATGACATACGACAAGTAGGATGATGACTAACCTAACCAGAGAATGATGACATACGACAAGTAGGATGATGACTAACCTAACCAGAGAATGATGACATACGACAAGTAGGATGATGACTAACCTAACCAGGGAATGATGACATACGACAAGTAGGATGATGACTAACCTAACCAGGGAATGATGACATACGACAAGTAGGATGATGACTAACCTAACCAGAGAATGATGACATACGACAACTAGGATGATGACTAACCTAACCAGAGAATGATGACATACGACAAGTAGGATGATGACTAACCTAACCAGAGAATGATGACGTACGACAAGTAGGATGATGACTAACCTAACCAGAGAATGATGACATACGACAAGTAGGATGATGACTAACCTAACCAGAGAATGATGACATACGACAAGTAGGATGATGACTAACCTAACCAGAGAATGATGACATACGACAAGTAGGATGATGACTAACCTAACCAGAGAATGATGACATACGACAACTAGGATGATGACTAACCTAACCAGAGAATGATGACATACGACAAGTAGGATGATGACTAACTAAACCAGAGAATGATGACATACGACAAGTAGGATGATGACTAACTAAACCAGAGAATGATGACATACGAGAAGTAGGATGATGACTAACCTAACCAGAGAATGATGACATACGACAAGTAGGATGATGACTAACCTAACCAGAGAATGATGACATACGACAAGTAGGATGATGACTAACCTAACCAGGGAATGATGACATACGACAAGTAGGACGATGACTAACCTAACCAGAGAATGATGACATACGACAAGCAGGATGATGACTAACCTAACCAGAGAATGATGACATACGACAAGTAGGATGATGACTAACTAAACCTAGAATGATGACATACGACAAGTAGGATGATGACTAACCTAACCAGAGAATGATGACATACGACAAGTAGGATGATGACTAACCTAACCGGAGAATGATGACATACGACAAGTAGGATGATGACTAACCTAACCGGAGAATGATGACATACGACAAGTAGGATGATGACTAACCTAACTAGAGAATGATGATAAAGAATTCGGGAAATGAGGAAAAATTCTGAAAACCTGACAGAAAATATAATGTTGAGCGAACTGGACCCACGACCACCAGGGATGAAGGATCACGATGTTGTACTAAGATGTTCCTCTGACATCACCAACACACACACACACACACACACACACACCACACACACACACACACACACACACACACACACACACACGCCGTGCTGGGGGTCAATCAGTGAAGCTCACTTGAGGAATTCATCAGATGTGAAAGACGAGCTAAACAATGTTAACTTTAAGAATAAGAAAATGGCCAGTTGCCATGTTAGGTCTGCGTTCACGAAGGTTCCAGTAGATGGAGGCAGCAGACAGTGAGGTGGGAGACGAACCAACAATTACACTTCATGTAAGAAGATGATGTGAAACTTGTGTGGCTATGTGTGAGATTTGGAGTCGTTGACGGTGGACGGGCAAGAGCCCGTTGTAATGATGTCATTGTTCATGTAAATGATGGAGAAAGAAAGATTCATTGTTCATTTAAATGATGGAGAAAGAAAGATTCATTGTTCATGTAAATGATGGAGAAAGAAAGATTCATTGTTCATGTAAATGATGGAGAAAGAAAGATTCATTGTTCATGTAAATGATGGAGAAGGAAAGATTCATTGTTCATGTAAATAATGGAGAAAGAAAGATTCATTCTTCATGTAAATGATGGAGAAAGAAAGATTCATTGTTCATGTAAATGATGGAGAAGGAAGTATTCATTGTTCATGTAAATGATGGAGAAGGAAAGATTCATTGTTCATGTAAATGATGGAGAAGGAAAGATTCATTGTTCATGTAAATAATGGAGAAAGAAAGATTCATTGTTCATGTAAATGATGGAGAAAGAAAGATTCATTGTTCATGTAAATGATGGAGAAAGAAAGATTCATTGTTCATGTAAATGATGGAGAAGAAGGAAAGATTCATTGTTCATGTAAATGATGGAGAAGGAAAGATTCATTGTTCATGTAAATGATGGAGAAAGAAAGATTCATTGTTCATGTAAATGATGGAGAAGAAAGATTCATTGTTCATGTAAATGATGGAGAAGGAAAGATTCATTGTTCATGTAAATGATGGAGAAGGAAAGATTCATTGTTCATGTAAATGATGGAGAAAGAAAGATTCATTGTTCATGTAAATGATGGAGAAAGAAAGATTCATTGTTCATGTAAATGATGGAGAAAGAAAGATTCATTGTTCATGTAAATGATGGAGAAGGAAAGATTCATTGTTCATGTAAATGATGGAGAAGGAAAGATTCATTGTTCATGTAAATGATAGAAGAATGATTTTTTGTTCATGTAAATGATGGAGAAGGAAAGACTCATTGTTCATGTAAATAATGGAGAAAGAAAGATTCATTGTTCATGTAAATGATGGAGAAGGAAGATTCATTGTTCATGTAAATAATGAGGAAGATTCATTGTTCATGTAAATGATGGAGAAGGAAAGATTCATTGTTCATGTAAATAATGGAGAAAGAAAGATTCATTGTTCATGTAAATGATGGAGAAAGAAAGATTCATTGTTCATGTAAATGATGGAGAAGGAAGTATTCATTGTTCATGTATATGATGGAGAGGAAAAGATTCATTGTTCATGTAAATGATGGAGAAAGAAAGATTCATTTTCATGTAAATGATGTAAAAGAAAGATTCATTGTTCATGTAAATGATGGAGAAGGAAAGATTCATTGTTCATGTAAATAATGGAGAAAGAAAGATTCATTGTTCATGTAAATGATGGAGAAAGATTCATTGTTCATGTAAATGATGGAGAAGGAAAGATTCATTGTTCATGTAAATGATGGAGAAGGAAAGATTCATTGTTCATGTAAATGATGGAGAAGGAAAGATTCATTGTTCATGTAAATGATGGAGAAAGAAAGATTCATTGTCCATGTAAATGATGGAGCAAGAAAGATTCATTGTTCATGTAAATGATGGAGAAGGAAAGATTCATTGTTCATGTAAATGATGGAGAAGGAAAGATTCATTGTTCATGTAAATGATGGAGAAAGAAAGATTCATGGTTCATGTAAATGATGGAGAAAGAAAGATTCATTGTCCATGTAAATGATGGAGAAAGAAAGATTCATTGTTCATGTAAATGATGGAGAAGGAAAGATTCATTGTTCATGTAAATGATGGAGAAGGAAAGATTCATTGTTCATGTAAATGATATAGAAGAAAGATTTTTTGTTCATGTAAATGATGGAGAAGGAAAGACTCATTGTTCATGTAAATAATGGAGAAAGAAAGATTCATTGTTCATGTAAATGATGGAGAAGGAAAGATTCATTGTTCATGTAAATAATGGAGGAAGATTCATTGTTCATGTAAATGATGGAGAAGGAAAGATTCATTGTTCATGTAAATAATGGAGAAAGAAAGATTCATTGTTCATGTAAATGATGGAGAAAGAAAGATTCATTGTTCATGTAAATGATGGAGAAGGAAGTATTCATTGTTCATGTATATGATGGAGAAGGAAAGATTCATTGTTCATGTAAATGATGGAGAAAGAAAGATTCATTGTTCATGTAAATGATGTAAAAGAAAGATTCATTGTTCATGTAAATGATGGAGAAGGAAAGATTCATTGTTCATGTAAATAATGGAGAAAGAAAGATTCATTGTTCATGTAAATGATGGAGAAAGATTCATTGTTCATGTAAATGATGGAGAAGGAAAGATTCATTGTTCATGTAAATGATGGAGAAGGAAAGATTCATTGTTCATGTAAATGATGGAGAAGGAAAGATTCATTGTTCATGTAAATGATGGAGAAAGAAAGATTCATTGTCCATGTAAATGATGGAGCAAGAAAGATTCATTGTTCATGTAAATGATGGAGAAGGAAAGATTCATTGTTCATGTAAATGATGGAGAAGGAAAGATTCATTGTTCATGTAAATGATGGAGAAGGAAAGGTTCATTGTTCATGTAAATGATGGAGAAAGAAAGATTCATTGTTCATGTAAATGATGGAGAAGGAAAGATTCATTGTTCATGTAAATAATGGAGAAAGAAAGATTCATTGTTCATGTAAATGATGGAGAAAGAAAGATTCATTGTTCATATAAATGATGGAGAAGGAAAGATTCATTGTTCATGTAAATGATAGAGAAGGAAAGATTCATTGTTCATGTAAATGATGGAGAAAGAAAGATTCATTGTCCATGTAAATGATGGAGAAAGAAAGATTCATTGTTCATGTAAATGATGGAGAAGGAAAGATTCATTGTTCATGTAAATGATGGAGAAGGAAAGATTCATTGTTCATGTAAATGATGGAGAAAGAAAGATTCATTGTTCATGTAAATGATGGAGAAGGAAAGATTCATTGTTCATGTAAATGATGGAGAAGGAAAGACTCATTGTTCATGTAAATGATGGAGAAAGAAAGATTCATTGTTCATATAAATGATGGAGAAGGAAAGATTCATTGTTCATGTAAATGATAGAGAAGGAAAGATTCATTGTTCATGTAAATGATGGAGAAAGAAAGATTCATTGTTCATGTAAATGATGGAGAAGGAAAGATTCATTGTTCATGTAAATGATGGAGAAGGAAAGATTCATTGTTCGTGTAAATGATGGAGAAAGAAAGATTCATTGTTCATGTAAATGATGGAGAAGAAAAGATTCATTGTTCATGTAAATGATGGAGAAGGAAAGATTCATTGTTCATGTAAATGATGGAGAAGGAAAGATTCATTGACATCATGGACGGAGGCTCCACTTGGTAGCGATATGTTGATGGCGTGAGGATCGTAGTCACGAGGAGAAAACCTCACACTGTATAGTAACGTAGGCCGGAGTGACGTAGGCAGGAGTGTTCAATAACGTAGGCCGGAGTGTTCAGAAACGTAGGCCGGAGTAACGTAGGCCGGAGTAACGTAGGCCGGAGTGACGTAGGCAGGAGTGTTCAGTAACGTAGGCCGGAGTGTTCAGTAACGTAGGCCGAAGTAACGTAGGCCGGAGTAACGTAGGCCGGAGTGACGTAGGCAGGAGTGTTCAGTAACGTAGGCCGGAGTGTTCAGTAACGTAGGCCGCAGTGACGTAGGCCGGAGTGTTCAGTAACGTAGGCCGTAGTAACGTAGGCCGGAGTGTTCAGTAACGTAGGCCGGAGTAACGTAGGCCGGTGTAACGTAGGCCGGAGTGTTCAGTAACGTAGGCCGGAGTGACGTAGGTCAGAGTGTTCAGTAACGTAGGCAGGAGTGACGTAGGCCGGAGTGTTCAGTAACGTAGGCCAGAGTGACGTAGGCCGGAGTGTTCAGTAACGTAAGCCGTAGTGTTCAGTAACGTAGGCCGGAGTGTTCAGTAACGTAGGCAGGAGTGTTCAGTAACGTAGGCCGGAGTGTTCAGTAACGTTGGCCGGAGTGTTCAGTAACGTAGCCGGAGTGTTCAGTAACGTAGGCCGGAGTGTTCAGTAACGTAGGCCGGAGTAACGTAGGCCGGAGTAACGTAGGCCGGAGTGACGTAGGCCAGTGTTCAGTAACGTAGGCCAGAGTGACGTAGGCCGGAGTGTTCAGTAACGTAGGACAGAGTGACGTAGGCCGGAGTGTTCAGTAACGTAGGCCGGAGTGTTCAGTAACGTAAGCCGTAGTGTTCAGTAACGTAGGCCGGAGTGTTCAGTAACGTAGGCAGGAGTGTTCAGTAACGTAGGCCGGAGTGTTCAGCAACGTGGGCTGGAGTGTTCAGTAACGTAGGCCGGAGTGTTCAGTAACGTAGGCCGGAGTGACGTAGGCCAGAGTGTTCAGTAACGTAGGCAGTAGTGACGTAGGCCGGAGTGTTCAGTAACGTAGGCCAGAGTGACGTAGGCCGGAGTGTTCAGTAACGTAAGCCGTAGTGTTCAGTAACGTAGGCCGGAGTGTTCAGTAACGCAGGTAGGAACGTTCAGTAACGTAGGCCAGAGTGTTCAGTAACGTAGGCCGGAGTGTTCAGTAACGTAGGTCGGAGTGTTCAGTAACGTAGGCCGGAGTGTTCAGTAACGTAGGCCGGAGTGTTCAGTAACGTAGGCTGGAGTGTTCAGTAACGTAGGCTGGAGTGTTCATTAACGTAGGCTGGAGTGTTCAGTAACGTAGGCCGGAGTGTTCAGTAACGTAGGCTGGAGTGTTCAGTAACGTAGGCCGGAGTGTTCAGTAACGTAGGCCGGAGTGTTCAGCAACGTAGGCAGGAGTGTTCAGTAACGTAGGCCGGAGTGTTCAGTAACGTAGGCAGGAGCGTTCAGTAACGTAGGCCGGAGTGTTCAGTAACGTAGGCCGGAGTGTTCAGTAACGTAGGCCAGAGTGTTCAGTAACGTAGGCCGGAGTGTTCAGTAACGTAGGCCGGACTGTTCAGTAACGTAGGCTGGAGTGTTCAGTAACGTAGGCCGGAGTGTTCAGTAATGTAGGCCGGAGTGTTCAGTAACGTAGGCCGGAGTGTTCAGTAACGTAGGCCGGAGTGTTCAGTAACGTAGGCCGGAGTAACGTAGGCCGGAGTAACGTAGGCCGGAGTGTTCAGTAACGTAGGCCGGAGTGTTCAGTAACGTAGGCTGGAGTGTTCAGTAACGTAGGCCGGAGTGTTCAGTAACGTAGGCCGGAGTGTTCAGCAACGTAGGCCGGAGTGTTCAGTAACGTAGGCAGGAGCGTTCAGTAACGTAGGCCGGAGTGTTCAGTAACGTAGGCTGGAGTGTTCAGTAACGTAGGCCGGAGTGTTAGTAACGTAGGCCGGAGTAACGTAGGCCGGAGTGTTCAGTAACGTAGGCCGAAGTAACGTAGGCCGGAGTGTTCAGTAACGTAGGCTGGAGTGTTCAGTAACGTAGGCCGGAGTAACGTAGGCCGGAGTAACGTAGGCCGGAGTGTTCAGTAACGTAGGCCGGAGTAACGTAGGCCGGAGTGTTCAGTAACGTAGGCCGGAGTGTTCAGTAACGTAGGCCGGAGTGTTCAGTAACGTAGGCCGGAGTGTTCAGTAACGTAGGCTGGAGTGTTCAGTAACGTAGGCCGGAGTGTTCAGTAACGTAGGCCGGAGTAACGTAGGCCGGAGTGAGGTAGGCCGGAGTGACGTAGGCCAGAGTAACGTAGGCCGGAGTGTTCAGTAACGTAGGCTGGAGTGTTCAGTAACGTAGGCCGGAGTGTTCAGTAACGTAGGCCGGAGCAACGTAGGCCGGAGTGTTCAGTAACGTAGGCCGGAGTGTTCAGTAACGTAGGCCGGAGTAATGTAGGCCGGAGTGACGTAGGTCGGAGTGACGTAGGCCTGAGTGTTCAGTAACGTAGGCCGGAGTAACGTAGGCCGGAGTGTTCAGTAACGTAGGCCGGAGTAACGTAGGCCGGAGTGACGTAGGCCGGAGTGTTCAGTAACGTAGGCCGGAGTAACGTAGGCCGGAGTAACGTAGGCCGGAGTGTTCAGTAACGTAGGCCGGAGTAACGTAGGCCGGAGTGTTCAGCAACGTAGGCAGGAGTGTTCAGTAACGTAGGCCGGAGTAACGTAGGCCGGAATGTTCAGTAACGTAGGCCGGAGTAACGTAGGCCGGAGTAACGTAGGCCGGAGTGTTCAGTAACGTAGGCCGGAGTAACGTAGGCCGGAGTGTTCAGTAACGTAGGCCGGAGTAACGTAGGCCGGAGTGTTCAGTAACGTAGGCCGGAGTAACGTAGGCCGGAGTGTTCAGTAACGTAGGCCGGAGTAACGTAGGCCGGAGTGTTCAGTAACGTAGGCCAGAGTAACGTAGGCCGGAGTGTTCAGTAACGTAGGCCGGAGTAACGTAGGCCGGAGTAACGTAGGCCGGAGTATTCAGTAACGTAGGCCGGAGTAACGTAGGCCGGAGTATTCAGTAACGTAGGCCGGAGTAACGTAGGCCAGAGTAACGTAGGCCGGAGTGTTCAGTAACGTAGGCCGGAGTAATGTAGGCCGGAGTGTTCAGTAACGTAGGCCGGAGTGTTCAGTAACGTAGGCCGGAGTAACGTAATCCGGAGTGTTCAGTAACGTAGGCCGGAGTAACGTAGGCCGGAGTGTTCAGTAACGTAGGCCGGAGTAACGTAGGCCGGAGTGTTCAGTAACGTAGGCCAGAGTAACGTAGGCTGGAGTGTTCAGTAACGTAGGCTGGAGTGTTCAGTAACGTAGGCCGGAGTGTTCAGTAACGTAGGCCGGAGTGTTCAGTAACGTAGGCCGGAGTAACTTAAGCCGGAGTGTTCAGTAACGTAGGCCGGAGTAACGTAGGCCGGAGTAACGTAGGCCGGAGTGTTCAGTAACGTAGGCCGGAGTGTTCAGTAACGTAGGCCGGATGTTCAGTAACGTAGGCCGGAGTGACGTAGGCCGGAGTGACGTAGGCCGGAGTGTTCAGTAACGTAGGCCGGATGTTCAGTAACGTAGGCCGGAGTAACGTAGGCCGGAGATGACGTAGGCCGGAGTGGCGTAGGCCGGAGTGTTCATTAACGTAGGCCGGATGTTCAGTAACGTAGGCCGGAGTGACGTAGGCCGGATGTTCAGTAACGTAGGCCGGAGTGACGTAGGCCGGAGTGTTCAGTTCACCGTAGTGAACAGGAGGAAAGTAGAATGTTCTTCCTGGACATGGTCATGTGGAGGAACGAAGGAGACGCGATGGTTTCTGTTTATAGAAAACCAACGAACAAGGATGATTTCATCCATTACATCACAGTGGACAGTGTTGAACCACGGACTCATACGTGGCAGGTGTCGAGTGTTCCTGAGAACCACACGAACAGACACATCCAGGGTGTCAGTGGTCCGAGAACAGTAGTGTCCGCTGAGACCACACGAACAGGACCACTCACGTGGTGACCAGTATGTGTTCCCTGGAACCACACGAACAGGACCGATCACAGTGGTGTACCAGGTAGTGTTCCTGAGAACCACACGAACAGGACCACATCCACAGTGGTGACCAGGTGGTGTTCCCTGAAACCACACGAACAGGACCATCCACAGTGGACCAGGTGGTTGTCCTGAGAACACACGAAGGATCATCAAGTGGACCGGATGTGTTCCTGAGAACCAAGAAGGACCAATCCACAACGTGGTGACGCAGTGGTCGTTCCCTGGAACCAGGAACATAGAACGTTGTCCTGGACCAGACATGTGGTGACAGGTGTCGAGATAACATGAAGGACCACACACAGTGGTGAAGGTCTGCACACGAACAGGACCACATCCACAGTGGTGACCAGGTGGTGTTCCCTGAGAACCACACGAACAGGACCACATCCACAGTGGTGACCAGGTGGTGTTCCCTGAGAACCACACGAACAGGACCACATCCACAGTGGTGACCAGGTGGTGTTCCCTGAGAACCACACGAACAGGACCACATCCACAGTGGTGACCAGGTGGTGTTCCCTGAGAACCACACGAACAGGACCACATCCACAGTGGTGACCAGGTGGTGTTCCCTGAGAACCACACGAACAGGACCACATCCACAGTGGTGACCAGGTGGTGTTCCCTGAGAACCACACGAACAGGACCACATCCACAGTGGTGACCAGGTGGTGTTCCCTGAGAACCACACGAACAGGACCACATCCACAGTGGTGACCAGGTAGTGTTCCCTGAGAACCACACGAACAGGACCACATCCACAGTGGTGACCACGTTGTGTTCCCTGAGAACCACACGAACAGGACCACATCCACAGTGGTGACCAGGTAGTGTTCCCTGAGAACCACACGAACAGGACCACATCCACAGTGGTGACCAGGTGGTGTTCCCTGAGAACCACACGAACAGGACCACATCCACAGTGACCAGGTGGTGTTCCCTGAGAACCACAAGGATCTACAAGGACGATTTCCTGGAGGAGGAAAATGAAGACATTACTAACGCTTTCACGAAGCTGCTGGCAGACCCTGAAGACTTGCTGATCCAACTTGACAACGAAGTGAAGATAATAATGATGAGACGAAGCAAGAATGGAGAAGCGAGGGTAGAAACCAACACCACCATAAACGTTTTCAGTCGTTCTCAATTGCAAGCAAACTCATATTATTGAGAGAGATGTTACAACGAGCCAGCACAGACCTAGCTACGTCGTCGGGATCAAGATTGGTGACATAGACAGATACAAAACGGACCTGCAACACAGCAGCAGCACTGAGGGTGGTGCTGTGTACAAGGTGGTCTGTGGTGGTTGTGGTCCCACATATTGTGGACAGACAGGGAAAGTGTTGTGTACAAGGTGGTCTGTGGTGGTTGTGGACCCACATATTGTGGACAGACAGGGAAAGGAATAAAGGAAACGATGGGTCAACACAAGGCTGACTTAAGACACCACAGGACATGCAATGTTCTGTGGTCTATGTGGACGAACATGCACACCTACTGAAGTGGGACCAGGCGAGAACACTTCACGAGGGACTGAGCAAACAAATAAGAAAGACATTAGAAGCGGCTTACATGGCTGCCAAACACAACGTTAACACAAAGTCTGGGTTCATCTGGTGGTCACGTCAGGCAGCGGAGATCGCTGTGAATGAGTGGAGGCAGCAGGAGAAGCGGTCCAATCAAATAGCGACACGTCAAGGTGTCCGACCTGGTGACCACCACTTGCTGGGGAATATGGTCCCGCCTAATGGTGGAATCTGGATCACCTGAGGAACACGGTTGAACGGTCCAGGCGTTCAAGTATATATCAGGGATAGGGGAAAAGAATACCTCCCACGCATTCCCAGCATGTAGTAGAAAGCGACTAAACGGGACGGGAGCGGAGGCCAGAAACCCTCCCCTCCTTGTATCTTAACTTTCTAAAAGGGGAAACAGAAGAAGTCACGCGGGGAGTGCTCATCCTCCTCGAAGGCTCAGATTAGGGTGTCTGAATGTATGTGGATGTAACTAAGATGAGAAAAAAGGAGAGATAGGTAGTATGTTTGAGGAAAGGAACCAGGATGTTTTGGCTCTGAGTGAAACGAAGCTCAAGGGTAAAGGGGAAGAATGGTTTGGGAATGTTTGGGGAGTGAAGTCAGGGGTTGGTGAGAGGACAAGAGCAAAGGAAGGAGCAGCACTACTCCTCAAAAAGGAGTTGTGGGAGTATGTGACAGAGTGTAAGAAAGTAAACTCTAGATTGATTTGGTAAAACTGAAAGTGGATAGAGAGAGATGGGTGATTATTGGTGCCTATGCACCTGGGCATGAGACTAAAGATCATGAGAGGCAAGTGTTTTGGGAGCAGCTGAGTGAGTGTGTTAGTAGTTTTGATGCACGAGACCAGGTTATAGTGATGGGTGATTTGAATGCAAAGGTGAGTAATGTGGCAGTTGAGGGGACAATTGGTGTACATGGGGTGTTCAGTGTTGTAAATGGAAATGGTGAGGAGCTTGTAGATTTGTGTGCTGAAAAAGGACTGGTGATTGGGAATACCTGGTTCAAAAAGAGAGATATACATAAGTATACGTATGTAAGTAGGAGAGATGGCCAGAGAGAGTTATTGGATTACGAATTAATTGATAGGCGCGTGAAAAAGACTTTTGGATGATATTGTGCTGAGAGGTGGAACTGGAGGGATGTCTGGTCGATATCTTGTGGAGGCGAAGGTGAAGATTTGTAGAGGTTTTCAGAAAAGAAGAGAGAATGTTGGGGTGAAGAGAGTGGTGAGAGTAAGTGAGCTTGGAAAGGAGACTTGCGTAAGGAAGTATCAAGAAAGACTGAGTGCAAAATGGAAAAAGGTGAGAGCAAAAGACATAAGGGGAGTGGGGGAGGAATGGGATGTATTTAGGGAAGCAGTGATGGCTTGTGCAAAAGAGGCTTGTGGCATGAGAAACGTGGTAGGTGGGCAGATTAGAAAGGGTAGTGAGTGGTGGGATGAAGAAGTAAGATTATTATTGGACGATGTTTGCAGGGAAGTAGTGCAAATGACTGGGAGATGTATAGAAAAAAAAAAAATGAGGCAGGAGGTCAAGAGAAAGGTGAAGAGGTGAAAAGGAGGGCAAATGAGAGATGGGGTGAGAGAGTATCATTAGATTTTACTGAGAATAAAAAGATGTTTAGGAAGGAGGTAAATGAAGTGCGTAAGACAAGAGAACAAATGGGAACATCGGTGAAGGGGGCAAAAGGGGAGGTGATAACAAGTAATGGTGATGTGAGGAGATGGAGCGAGTATTTTGAAGGTTTGTTGAATGTGTTTGATGATAGAGTGGCAGATATAGGGTGTTTTGGTCGAGGTGGTGTGCGAAGTGAAAGGGTCAGGGAAAATAATTTGGTAAACAGAAAAGAGGTAGTGAAAGCTTTGCGTAAGATGAAAGCCGGCAAGGCAGCGGGTTTGGATGGTACTGCAATGGAATTTATTAAAAAAGGGGGTGATTGAGTTGTTGACTGGTTGGTGAGGATATTCAATGTATGTATGGTTTATGGTGAAGTGCCTCAGGACTGGAGGAATGCATGCATAGTGCCACTGTACAAAGGCAAAGGGGATAAAGGTGAGTGCTCAAATTACAGAGGTATAAGTTTGTTGAGTATTCCTGGTAAATTATATGGGAGGGTAATGACTGAGAGGGTGAAGGCATGTACAGAGCATCAGATTGGGAAGAGCGATGTGGTTTCAAAAGTGGTAGAGGATGTGTGGATCAGGTATTTGCTTTGAAGAATGTGAGATATATTTAGAAAAACAAATGGATTTGTATGTAGCATTTATGGATCTGGAGAAGACATATGATAGAGTGGATAGAGATGCTCTCTGGAAGGTATAAAAACGTATATGGTGCGGGAGGCAAGTTGCAAGAAGCAGTGAAAAGTTTTTATCGAGGATGTAAGGCACGTGTACGAGTAGGAAGAGAGGAAAGTGATTGGTTCTCAGTGAATGTCGGTTTGCGTCAGGGGTGCGTGATGTCTCCATGGTTGTTTAATTTGTTTATGGATTGGGATGTTAGGGAGGTGAATGCAAGAGTTTTGGAGAGAGGGGCAAGTATGCAGTCTGTTGTGGATGAGAGATCTTGGGAAGTGAGTCAGTTGTTGTTCGCTGATGATACAGCGCTGGTGGCTGATTCGGGTGAGAAACTGCAGAAGCTGGTGAATGAGTTTGGGAAAGTGTGAGAAAAAAGAAAGCTGAGAGTAAATGCTAATAAGAGCAAGGTTATTAGGTACAGTAGGGTTGAGGGACAAGTTAATTGGGAGGTAAGTTTGAATGGAGAAAAACTGAAGGAAGTGAAATGTTTTAGATATCTGGGAGTGGATTTGGCATCTGATGGAACCATGGAAGCGGAAGAGAAGCACAGGGTGGGGTAGGGGGCGAAAGTTCTGGGAGATTTGAAAAATGTGTAAAAGTCGAGAACATTATCTCGGAAAGCAAAAATGGGCATGTTTGAAGGAATAGTGGTTCCAACAATGTTGTATGGTTGCGAGGCGTGGGCTATGGATAGAGTTGTGCGGAAGAGGGTGGATGTGCTGGAAATGAGATGTTTGAGGACAATATGTGGTATGAGGTGGTTTGATCGAGTAAGTAATGAAAGGGTAAGAGAGATGTGTGGTAATAAAAAGAGTGTGGTTGAGAGAGCAGAAGAGGGTGTTTTGAAATGGTTTCGTCACACGGAGAGAATGAGTGAGGAAAGATTGACAGAGAGGATATATGTGTCAGAGGTGGAGGGAACGAGAAGTGGGAGACCAAATTAGAGGTGGAAGGATGAAGTGAAAAAGATTTTGAGAGATCGGGGCCTGAACATTCAGGAGGGTGAAAGGCGTGTAAATAATAGAATAAATTGGAACGATGTGCTACGCCGGGGTCGATGTGCTGTCAATGGATTGAACCAGGGCATGTGAAGCGTCTGGGGTAAACCATGGAAGGTTTTGTGGGACCTGGATGGGGAAAGGGAGCTGTGGTTTCGGTGCATTATACATTGCAGCTAGAGACTGAGTGTGAACGAATGTGACCTTTGTTGTCTTTTCCTGGAGCTACCTCGCGCGCGTGCATGGGGAGGGGCTTGTCATTTCATGTATGGCGGGGTGGCGACGGGAATGATTAAAGGCAGACAGTACGAATTATGTGCATGTGTATATACGTATATGTCTGTGTATGTATATGTATGTATAGGTTGTGATGTGTGGACGTGTATGTATATACATGTGTATGTGAGTGGGTTAGGCCATTCTTTCGTCTGTTTCCTTGCGCTACCTTGCTAACGCGGGAGACAGCGACAAAGTATAAGGTAAACAAAAAATCATATATATATATATATATATATATATATATATATATATATATATATATATATATATATATATATATATATATATATATATATATATTAGAAAGGGTAGTGAGTGGTGGGATGAAGAAGTAAGATTATTAGTGAACGAGAAGAGAGAGGCATTTGGACGATTTTTGCAAGGAAATAATGCAAATGATTGGGAGATGTATAAAAGAAAGAGGCAGGAGGTCAAGAGAAAGGTGCAAGAGGTGAAAAAGAGAGCAAATGAGAGTTGGGGTGAGAGAGTATCATTAAATATTAGGGAGAATAAAAAGATGTTTTAGGACGTAAAAAAAGTGTATAAGACAAGGGAACAAATGGGAACTTCAGTGAAGGGGGCTAATGGGGAGGTGATAACAAGTAGTGGTGATGTGAGAAGGAGATGGAGTGAGTATTTTGAAGGTTTGTTGAATGTGTTTGATGATAGAGTGGCAGATATAGGATGTTTTGGTCAAGGTGGTGTGCAAAAAGAGAGGGTTAGGGAGATTGATTTGGTAAACAGAGAAGAGGTAGTAAAAGCTTTGCGGAAGATGAAAGCCGGCAAGGCAGCGGCTTTGGATGGTATTGTAGCTGAATTTTCAAAAAAAGGGGTGGCTGTATTGTTGACTGGTTGGTAAGGTTATTTAATGTATGTATGACTCATGGTGAGGTGCCTGAGGAATGGTGGAATGCTTGCATAGTGCCATTGTACAAAGGCAAAGGGGATAAAAGTAAGTGCTCAAATTACAAAGATATAAGTTTATTGAGTATTCCTGGGAAATTATATGGGAGGGTATTGATTGAGAGGGTGAAGGCATGTACAGAGCATCAGATTGGGGAAGAGCAGTGTGGTTTCAGAAGTGGTAGAGGATGTGTGGATCAGGTGTTTGCTTTGAAGAATGCATGTGAGAAATATTCAGAAAAGCAAATGGATTTGTATGTAGCATTTATGGATCTGGAGAAGGCATATGATAGAGTTGATAGAGACGCTCTGTGGAAGGTATTAAGAATATATGGTGTGGGAGGCAAGTTGTTAGAAGCAGTGAAAAGTTGTTATCGAGGATGTAAGGCATGTGTACGTGTAGGAAGAGAGGAAAGTGATTGGTTCTCAGTGAATGTCGGTTTGCGGCAGGGGTGTGTGATGTCTCCATGGTTGTTAATTTGTTTATGGATGGGGTTGTTAGGGAGGTGAATGCAAGAGTTTTGGAAAGAGGTGCAAGTATGCAGTCTGTTGTGGATGAGAGATCTTGGGAAGTGAGTCAGTTGTTGTTCGCTGATGATACAGCACTGGTGGCTGATTCGTGTGAGAAACTGCAGAAACCGGTGACTGAGTTTGGTAAAGTGTGTGAAAGAAGAAAGCTGAGAGTAAATGTGAATAAGAGCAAGGTTATTAGGTACAGTAGGGTTGAGGGACAAGTCACTTGGGAAGTACGTTTGAATGGAGAAAAACTGGAGGAAGTGAAGTGTTTTAGATTTCTGGGAGTGGATCTGGCAGCGGATGGAACCATAGAAGCGGAAGTGAGTCGTAGGGTGGGGAAGGGGGTGAAAGTTCTGGGATCGTTGAAAAATGTGTGGAAGGCGAGAACGTTATCTCGGAAAGCAAAAATGGGTATGTTTGAAGAAATAGTGTTTCCGACAATGTTGTATGGGTGCGAGGCGTGGGCTATGGATAGAGTTGTGCGGAGGAGGATGGATGTGCTGGAAATGAGATGCTTGACGACAATATGTGGTGTGAGGTGGTTTGATCGAGTAAGCAATGAAAGGGTAAGAGAGATGTGTGGTAATAAAAGGAGTGTGGTTGAGAGAGCAGAAGAGGGTGTTTTGAAATGGTTTGAGCACATGGAGAGAATGAGTGAGGAAAGATTGACAAAGAGGATATATGTGTCAGAGGTGGAGGGAACGAGGAGAAGTGGGAGACCAAATTGGAGGTGGAAAGATAGAGTGAAAAAGATTTTGAATGATCGGGGCCTGAACATGCAGGAGGGTGAAATGCTTGCAAGGAATAGAGTGAACTGGAACGATGTGGTATACCGGGGTGGACGTGCTGTCAATGGATTGTACCAGGGCATGTGAGGCGTCTGGGGTAAACCATGGAAAGTTGTGTGGGGCCTGGATGTGGAAAGGGAGCTGTGGTTTCGGTGCATTATACATGACAGCTAGAGACTGAGTGTGAACGAATGGGGCCTTTGTTGTCTTTTCCTAGCGGTACCTCGCGCACATGCGGGGGGAGGGGGTTGTCATATCCTGTGTGGCGAGGTGGCGACGGGAATGATTAAGGGCAGACAGTATGAATTATGTACGTGTGTATATATGTATATGTCTGTGTGTACAGCATATATATGTATACTTTGAGATGTATAGGTATGTATATTTGCGTGCGTGGACGTGTATGTATATACATGTGTATGTGAGTGGGTTGGGCAATTCTTTCGTCTGTTTTCTTGCGCTACCTCGCAAACTGCGGGAGACAGCGACAAAGTATGATAAATATAGATGAATATATATATATCGTATAGTTACAAGTTTGTCACCTTGTGGGCACGTAACTGCTGATGACACGCCACTGGGGCAGACCCCCCTAGACCATACCAAGTGGGGACTTTCTCGTGTACTTTGTCTCCCACTGTGTATTGTGGGGAGACGGGAGAGCTGACCCTGGGAGGGAGTCGTGGGGTGCTGGGGGAGATGTTGGGTGGCAGATGTGGGTGGGGGGTCTCCTGGCGTGGGAGGGAGGCGTGGGGTTGCGTGTGCTGGTGAAGTGTTGTCAGTGTGGGCAGGTGGTTGTGTCTGGCAGGATATTGCCATCAAGACGAGTTGGCAGAACCAACATTGCCAACAGTAGCTCAGCTGTGTGGTACATCAAGCAAAGATTCCTATATATATATATATATATATATATATATTATCCCTGGGGATAGGGGAGAAAGAATACTTCCCACGTATTCCCTGCGTGTCGTAGAAGGCGACTAAAAGGGGAGGGAGCGGGTGGCTGGAAATCCTCCCCTCTCGTTTTTTTTTTAATTTTCCAAAAGAAGGAACAGAGAAGGGGGCCAGGTGAGGATTTTCCCTCTAAGGCCCAGTCCTCTGTTCTTAATGCTACCTCGCAAATGCGGGAAATGGCGAATCGTATGAAAAAAAAAAAAAAAAAAAATATATATATATATATTTCTTTTTCTATTATACTTTGTGGCTGTCTCCCGCGTTTGCGAGGTAGCGCAAGGAAACAGACGAAAGATTGGCCCAACCCACCCACATACACAGGTATATACATACACGTCCACACACGCGCATTTACATACCTATACATCTCAATGCATATAGACATATTCATATATACACATGTACATATTCATACATGCTGACTTTATCTTTTTCGTCGCCACCCCGCTACGCATGAAATGACAACCCCCCCCCCCCGCATGTGCGCGAGGTACCGATAGGAAAAGACAACAAAGGCCACATTCGTTCACACTAAGTCTCTAGCTGTCATGTGTGATGCACCGAAACCACAGCTCCCTTTCCACATCCAGGCCACACAAAATTTGCCATGGTTTACCCCAGACGTTTCACATGCCCTGGTTCAATCCATTGACAGCACGTCGACCCCGGTATACCATATTGTTCCAATTCACTCTATTCCTTGCACGCCTTTCACCCTCCTGCATGTTCAGGCCCCGATCACTCAAAATCTTTTTCACTCCATCTTTCCACCTCCAATTTGGTCTCCCTCTTCTCCTCGTTCCCTCCACCTCTGACACATATATCCTCTTGGTCAATCTTTCCTCACTCATTCTCTCCATGTGACCAAACCATTTCAAAACACCCTCTTCTGCTCTCTCAACCACGCTCTTTTTATTTCCACACATCTCTCTTACCCTTACGTTACTTACTCGATCAAACCACCTCACACCACACATTGTCCTCAAACATCTCATTTCCAGCACATCCATCCTCCTGCGCACAACCCTAATGTAAGATAAGATATATGTTAAAACCTGACGTAGGATAAGATATCATTTAAGAATTGCTAATATAATATGTATTTTAGTAAAAGCTAATGTAATATATATTTTGATAAATGCTAACGTAAGATAAGATATATCTTAATAAACGCTAATGTAAGATAAAATATATCTTAATAAATGCTAATGTAAGATAAGATATATCTTAATAAACGCTAATGTAAGATAAGATAAATCTTAATAAACGCTAATGTAAGATAAAATATATCTTAATAAATGCTAATGTAAGATAAAATATATCTTAATAAATGCTAATGTAAGATAAAATATATCTTAATAAATGCTAATGTAAGATAAGATAAATCTTAATAAACGCTAATGTAAGATAAAATATATCTTAATAAATGCTAATATAAGATAAGATATCAAGTTACCCTTCACTCACTTGGCTGAAGTGTGCAGTCCTGAAAACCTGTAATATCTGCTGGGTACAGGATAGTGAGGGATGGTGGGTGGAGGATAGTGAGGAATGGTGGGTGGAGGATAGTGAGGGATGGTGGGTGGAGGATAGTGAGGGATGGTGGGTGGAGGATAGTGAGGGATGGTGGGTGGAGGATAGTGAGGGATGGTGGGTCGAGGATAATGAGGGATGGTGTGAGGAGGATCGCGAGGGATGGTGTGTGGAGGATAGTGAGGGATAGTGGGTGGAGGATAGTGAGGGATGGTGGATGGAGGATAATGAGGGATGATGGGTAGAGGATAGTGAGGGATGGTGGGTGAAGGATAGTGATGGATTGTGGGTGGAGGACAGGGAAGGATGGTGGGTGGAGGATAGTAGGGGATAGCGGGTGGAGGATAGTGAGGTATAGTGGGTGGAGGATAGTGAGGGATGGTGGTTGAAGGATAGTGATGGATGGTGGGTCGCGGATAGTGAGGGATGGTGAGTGGAGGATAGTAGGCGATAGTGGATGGAGGATAGTGAGGGATAGTGGGTAGAGGATAGTGAGGGATGGAGCGTGGAGGATACGGAGTGATAGTTTTTGGAGGATAGTGAGGGATGGTGCGTGGAAGATAGTGAGGGATAGTTGGAGGATGATAGTGAGGGATGGTGGGTGTAGGATAGTGAGTGATAGTGGGTGAAGTATAGTGAGGGTTAGTGGGTGGAGGGTAGTAAGGGATGGTGGGTGGAGGATAGTGAGGGATAGTGGGTGGAGGATAGTGAGGGATGGTGGGTGTAGGATAGTGAGGGATGGTGGGTGAAGTATAGTGAGGGTTAGTGGGTAGAGGGTAGTAAGGGATGGTGGGTGGAGGATAGTGAGGGATAGTGGGTGGAGGATAGTGAGGGATGGTGGGTGGAGGATAGTGAGGGATGGTGGGTGGAGGATAGTGAGGGATGGTGGGTGGAGGATAGTGAGGGACAGTGGGTGGAGGATAGTGAGGGATGGTGGGTGGAGGATAGTGAGGGACAGTGGGTGGAGGATAGGGAGGGATGGTGGGTGGAGGATAGTGAGGGATGGTGGGTGGAGGATAGTGAGGGATGGTGGGTGGATGATAGTGAGGGATTGTGGGTGGAGGATAGTGAGGGATGTTGGTTGGAGGATAGTGAGGGATGGTGGGTGGAGGATAGTGAGGGATGGTGGGTGGAGGATAGTGAGGGATGGTGGGTGGAGGATAGTGAGGGATGGTGGGTGGAGGATAGTGAGGGATGGTGGGTGGAGGATAGTGAGAGACGGTGGGTGGAGGATAGTGAGGGATGGTGGGTGGAGGATAGTGAGGGATGGTGGGTGGAGGATAGTGAGGGATGGTGGGTGGAAGATAGTGAGGGATGGTGGGTGGAGAATAGTGAGGGATGGTGGGCGGAGGATAGTGAGGGATGGTGCGTGGAGGATAGTGAGGGATGGTGCGTGGAGGATAGTGAGGGATGGTGGGTGGATGATAGTGAGGGATGGTGGCTGGAGGATAGTAAGGGATGGTGGATGGAGGATAGTGAGGGATGGTGGGTGGAGGATAGGGAGGGATGGTGGGTGGAGGATAGTGAGGGATGGTGGGTGGAGGATAGTGAGGGATGGTGGGTGGAGGATAGTGAGGGCTAGTGGGTGGAGGATAATGAGGGATGGTGTGAGGAGGATCGCGAGGGATGGTGTGTGGAGGATAGTGAGGGATGGTGGGTGGAGGATAGTGAGGGATGGTGTGAGGAGGATCGTGAGGGATGGTGTGTGGAGGATAGTGAGGGATAGTGGATGGAGGATAGTGAGGGATGGTGGGTGGAGGATAATGAGGGATGATTGGTAGAGGATAGTGAGGGATGGTGGGTGGATGATAGTGAGGGATAGTGGGTGGAGGATAGTGAGGGATGGTGCGTGGAGGATAGTGAGGGATGGTTGGTGGAGGATAGTGAGGGATGGTGGGTGGAGGATAGTGAGGGATGGTGGGTGGAGGATAGTGAGGGATGGTGCGTGGAGGATAGTGAGGGATGGTGGGTGGAGGATAGTGAGGGATGGTGGGTGGAGGATAGTGAGAGATGGTGGGTGGAGGATAGTGAGGGATGGCGGGTGGAGGATAGTGAGGGATGGTGGGTGGAGGATAGTGAGGGATGGTGGGTGGAGAATAGTGAGGGATGGTGGGCGGAGGATAGTGAGGGATGGTGCGTGGAGGATAGTGAGGGATGGTGCGTGGAGGATAGTGAGGGATGGTGGGTGGATGATAGTGAGGGATGGTGGGTGGAGGATAGTGAGGGATGGTGGATGGAGGATAGTGAGGGATGGTGGGTGGAGGATAGGGAGGGATGGTGGGTGGAGGCTAGTGAGGGATGGTGGGTGGAGGATAGTGAGGGATGGCGGGTGGAGGATAGTGAGGGCTAGTGGGTGGAGGATAATGAGGGATGATGGGTAGAGGATAGTGAGGGATGGCGGGTGGAGGATAGTGAGGGATAGTGGATGGAGGATAGTGAGGGATGGTGGGTGGAGGATAATGATGGATGATGGGTAGAGGATAGTGAGGGATGGTGCGTGGATGACTGAGGGATAGTGGATGGAGGATAGTGAGGGATGGTGCGTGGAGGATAGTGAGGGATGGTTGGTGGAGGATAGTGAGGGATGGTGGGTGAAGGATAGTGAGCCATGGTGCGTGGAGGATAGTGAGGGATAGTGGGTGGAGGATAGTGAGGGATGGCGGGTGGAGGATAGGGAGGGATGGTGGGTGGAGGATAGTGAGGGATGGTGGGTGGAGGATAGTGAGGGATGGTGGGTGGAGGATAGTGAGGGATGGTGGGTGGAGGATAGTGAGGGATGGTGGGTGGAGGATAGTGAGGGATGTTGGTTGGAGGATAGTGAGGGATGGTGGGTGGAGGATAATGAGTGATGGTGGGTGGAGGATAGTGAGGGATGGTGGGTGGAGGATAGTGAGGGATGGTGGGTGGAGGATAGTGGTGGATGGTGCGTGGAGGATAGTGAGGGATGGTGGGTGGAGGATAGTGAGGGATGGTGCGTGGAGGATAGTGAGGGATAGTGGATGGAGGATAGTGAGGGATGGTGGGTGGAGGATAATGAGGGATGATGGGTAGAGGATAGTGAGGGATGGTGGGTGGATGACTGAGGGATAGTGGGTGGAGAATAGTGAGGGATGGTGCGTGGAGGATAGTGAGGGATGGTTGGTGGAGGATAGTGAGGGATGGTGGGTGGAGGATAGTGAGCCATGGTGCGTGGAGGATAGTGAGGGATAGTGGGTGGAGGATAGTGAGGGATGGCGGGTGGAGGATAGGGAGGGATGGTGGGTGGAGAATAGTGAGGGATGGTGGGTGGAGGATAGGGAGGGATGGTGGGTGGAGGATAGTGAGGGATGGTGGGTGGAGGATAGTGAGGGATGGCGGGTGGAGGATAGTGAGGGCTAGTGGGTGGAGGATAATGAGGGATGATGGGTAGAGGATAGTGAGGATGGCGGGTGGAGGATAGTGAGGGATAGTGGATGGAGGATAGTGAGGGATGGTGGGTGGAGGATAATGATGGATGATGGGTAGAGGATAGTGAGGGATGGTGGGTGGATGACTGAGGGATAGTGGATGGAGGATAGTGAGGGATGGTGCGTGGAGGATAGTGAGGGATGGTTGGTGGAGGATAGTGAGGGATGGTGGGTGGAGGATAGTGAGCCATGGTGCGTGGAGGATAGTGAGGGATAGTGGGTGGAGGATAGTGAGGGATGGCGGGTGGAGGATAGGGAGGGATGGTGGGTGGAGGATAGAGAGGGATGGTGGGTGGAGGATAGTGAGGGATGGTGGGTGGAGGATAGTGAGGGATGGTGGGTGGAGGATAGTGAGGGATGGTGGGTGGAGGATAGTGAGGGATGTTGGTTGAAGGATAGTGAGGGATGGTGGGTGGAGGATAGTGAGGGATGGTGGGTGGAGGATAGTGAGGGATGGTGGGTGGAGGATAGTGAGGGATGGTGGGTGGAGGATAGTGAGGGATGGTGGGTGGAGGATAGTGAGGGATGGTGGGTGGAGGATAGTGAGGGATGGTGAGTGGAGGATAGTGAGGGATGGTGGCTCGAGGACAGTGATGAAAGGTGGGTGGAGGATAATGAGGGATGATGGGTAGAGGATAGTAAGGGATGGTGGGTGGAGGATAGTGAGGGATAGTCAGTGGAGGATAGTAAGGGATAGTGAGTGGAGGATAGTGAGGGATGGTGGGTGGAGGATAGTGAGGGATGGTGGGCGGAGGATAGTAAGGGATAGTGAGTGGAGGATAGTGAGGGATGGTGGGTGGAGGATAGTGAGGGATGGTGGGTGGAGGATAGTGAGGGATAGTGAGGGTGGTGTAACTGGTAAAGGCATGAGTGACATAAGCCACCAAGTGTGGTCAGTGCAGGTGACGGGGGACCCAGCCAGCCCTACCCCAGCTTCTGCTAACCTCATCTCTAGTCCCAGCCCGCCAGCCCTCACCACCTGCACCAGCCAGCCCTCACCACCCGCACCATCCAGCCACCACCACCTGTACCAGCTAGCCCTCACCACCTGCACCAGCTAGCCCTCACCACCTGCACCAGCTAGCCACCATCACCTGCTCCAGCCAGCCACCACCACCTGTACCAGCCAGCCACCACCACCTGCACCAGCCAGCTACTACCACCTGCACCAGCCAGCCCTCACTTCCTGCACCAGCCAGTCCTTACCATCTGCACCAGCCAGCCACCATCACCTGCTCCAGCCAGCCACCACCACCTGTACCTGCCAGCCACCACCACTTGCACCAGCCAGCTCTCAGCACCAGCCAGCCCTCACCGCAGTAACAGCCAGTCCTCACCATTAGCAGAAGCCAGCCTCTCTACCAGTACCAGCCAGCCCTCATCTACACCAGCCAGCTCTCACCATCAGTACAAGCCAGCCCTCATCACCAGCACCAGCCAGCCATCACCACCTACACCAAACATCCTTTACTACCAGAACCAGCAAGTCCTCACCACCTGCACCAGCCAGCCCTTATCATCTGCACCAGCCAGCCACCACCACCTGCACCAGCCAGCCCTCCCCACCTGTATCAGCCGGCCAGCCCTCACCACCTGCACCAGCCAGCCACCAGCACCTGCACCAGCCAGCCCTCATCAATAGCACCAGCCAGTCCTCGCCACCAGCAACAGCCAGCCACCAGCACCAGCCAGCCCTCACCATCAGTACCAGCCAGCCCTCACCACCAGCACCAGCCAGCTCCCACCACCAGCACCAGCCAGCCCTCACCACCAGCACCAGCCAGTCCTCACCATCAGCACCAGCCAGTCCTCACCATCAGCACCAGCCAGTCCTCACCACCAGCAACAGCCAGTCCTCCCCACCAGCAACAGCCAGTTCTCGCCACCACCACCAGCCAGTACTCACCACCACCACCAGCCAGCTCTCACCACCAGCACCAGCCAGCCCTCACCACCAGCACCAGCCAGCTCTCACTACCAGCACCAGCCAGCCCTCACCACCAGCACCAGCCAGCTCTCACCACCAGCACCAGCCAGTCCTCACCACCAGCACCAGCCAGCCCTCACCACCAGCACCAGCCAGCCCTCACCACCAGCACCAGCCAGCTCTCACCACCAGCACCAGCCAGCCCTCACCACCAGCAACAACCAGTCCTCACCACCAGCACAATCCAGTCCTCACCACCAGCACCAGCCAGCTCTCTCCACCAGCACCAGCCAGCCCTCACCACCCGCACCAGCAAGTCCTCACAAGCAGCACCAGCCAGTCCTCACCACCAGCACCAACCAGTCCTCGCCACCAGCACCAGCAAGTCCTCACCACCAGCACCAGCCAGTCCTCACCACCAGCAACAGCCAGTCCTCCCCACCAGCACCAGCCAGTCCTCACCACCACCACCAGCAAGTCCTCACCACCAGCACCAGCCAGTCCTCACCACCAGCACCAGCCAGACCTCGCCACCAGCACCAGCCAGTCCTCGCCACCAGCACCAGCGAGTCCTCGCCACCAGCACCAGCCTGTCCTCACCACCAGCACCAGCCAGTCCTCACAACCAGCACCAGCCAGTCCTCGCCACCAGCACCAGCCAGTCCTCACCACCAGCACCAGCCAGTCCTCACCACCAGCACCAGCCAGTCCTCACCACCAGCCCCAGCCAGTCCTCCCCACCAGCCCCAGCCAGTCCTCGCCACCAGCACCAGCCAGTCCTCGCCACCAGCACCAGCCAGCCCTCACCACCAGCACCAGCCAGCCCTCACCACCAGCACAAGCCAGTCCTCACCACCAGCACCAGCCAGTCCTGGCAACCAGCACCAGCCAGTCCTCACCACCAGCACCAGCCAGCCCTCACCACCAGCACCAGCCAGCCCTAACCACCAGCAACAGCCAGTCCTCACCACCAGCACCAGCCAGTTCTCCCCACCAGCACCAGCCAGTTCTCGCCACCAGACCAGCCAGTCCTCACCACCAGCACCAGCCAGTCCTCACCAACAGCACTAGCCTGTCCTCACCACCAGCTCCAGCCAGCCCTCATCACCAATACCAGCCAGTTCTCACCGCCAGCACCAGCCAGTCCTCGCCACCAGCACCAGCCAGCCCTCACGATCAGCACCAGCCAGTCCTCATTACCAGTGCCAGCTAGCCCTCACCACCTGCACAACCCAGCCCTCACCAACAGCACCAACCAGTCTTCACCACCAGTACAAGCCAGCCCTCACCACCAGCATCAGCCAGCCCTCACCACCAGCATCAGCCAGCCCTCACCACCAGCATCAGCCAGCCCTCACCACCAGCACCAGCCAGACCTCACCACCAGCATAGGGCAAACCCGCACCGCCGACAGTAGCCAGCCCTCACAACCAGCACCAGCCAACCCTCACAACCAGTATCAGCCAGCCCTCACCACCAGCACCAGCCAGTCCTCACCACCAGCACCAGCCAACCCTCACAACCAGTATCAGCCAGCCCTCACCACCAGCACCAGCCAGTTCTTACCACCAGCACCAGCAAGCATTCATCACCAGCACCAGCCAGTCCTCACCACCAGCACCAGCCAGTCCTCACCACCAGCACCAGCCAGTTCTCACCAGCAGCAACAGCCAGTCCTCACCACCAGCACCAACCAGTCTTCACCACCAATACAAGCCAGCCCTCACCACCAGCACCAGCCAGCCCTCACCACCAGCATCAGCCAGCCGTCACCACCAGCACCAGCCAGTCCTCGCCACCAGCACCAGCCAGTCCTCACCACCAGCACCAGCCAGCCCTCACCACCAGCACCAGCTAGCCCTCACCACCAGCGCCAGCCAGTCCTCATCACAAGCACCAGCCAGCAATCACCACCAGCAACAGCCAGTCCCCACCACCAGCAACAGCCAGTCCTCCCCACCAGCACTAGCCAGCCCTCACCACCAGCACCAGCCAGCCCTCACCACCAGCAACAGCCAGTCCCCACCACCAGCAACAGCCAGTCCTCACCACCAGCACCAGCCAGCCCTCACCACCAGCACCAGCCAGCCCTCACCACCAGCACTAGCCAGTTCTCGCCACCAGCACCAGCTAGCCCTCACCACCAGCACCAGCCAGCCCTCACCACCAGCGCCAGGCAGTCCTCATCACCAGCACCAGCCAGCCCTCAACACCAGCGACAGCCAGTCCTCACCAACAGCACCAGCCAACCCTCACTACCAGCACCAGCCAGTCCTCATCACCAGCACCAGCCAGCCCTCAACACCAGCGACAGCCAGTCCTCACCAACAGCACCAGCCAGCCCTCACTACCAGCACCAGCCAGTCCTCGCCACCAGCACCAGCCAGCCCTCACCACCAGCACCAGCCAGCCCTCACCACCAGCACCAGCCAGCCCTCACCACCAGCACCAGCCAGTTATCACCAACAGCAGTAGCCAGTCCTCGCCACCAGCACCAGCCAGCCCTCACCACCAGCACCAGCCAGCCCTCACCACCAGCACCAGCCAGCCCTCACCACCAGCACCAGCCAGTCCTCACCACCAGCACCAGCCAGTCCTCGCCATCAGCACCAGCCAGCCCTCACCACCAGCACCAGCCAGCCCTCACCACCAGCACCAGCCAGCCCTCACCACCAGCACCAGCCAGCCCTCACCACCAGCAACAGCCAGTCCTCACCACCAGCACCAGCCAGTCCTCACCACCAGCACCAGCCAGCCCTCACCACCAGCAACAGCCAGTCCTCACCACCAGCACCAGCCAGTCCTCACCGCCAGCACCAGCCAGTCCTCCCCACCAGCACCAGCCAGTTCTCCCCACCAGCACCAGCCAGTTCTCACCACCAGCACCAGCCAGCCCTCACCACCAGCAACAGCCAGTCCTCACCACCAGCACCAGCCAGTCATCACCACCAGCACCAGCCTGTCCTCACCATCAGCACCAGCCAGCCCTCACCACCAGTACCAGCCAGTCCTCGCCACCAGCACCAGCCAGTCCTCACCACCAGCACCAGCCAGTCCTCACCACCAGCACCAGCCAGTCCTCACCACCAGCACCAGCCAGCCCTCACCACCAGCAACAGCCAGTCCTCACCACCAGCACCAGCCTGTCCTCACCACCAGCACCAGCCAGCCCTCACCACCAGTACCAGCCAGTCTTCACCGCCAGCACCAACTAGTCCTCGCCACCAGCACCAGCCAGCCCTCACGATGAGCACCAGCCAGTCCTCATTACCAGTGCCAGCCAGCCCTCACCACCTGCACCACCCACCCCTTACCAACAGCACCAGCCAGTCCTCACCACCAGTACAAGCCAGCCCTCACCACCAGCATCAGCCAGCCCTCACCACCAGCATAGGGCAAACCCGCACCGCCGACATTAGCCAGCCCTCACAACCAGCACCAGCCAACCCTCACAACCAGTATCAGCCAGCCCTCACCACCAGCACCAGCCAGCCCTCACCACCAGCACCAGCCAGTCCTCGCAACCAGCGCCAGCCAGTCCTCACCACCAGCACCAGCCAACCCTCACCACCAGCACCAGCCAGCCCTCACCACCAGCGCCAGCCAGTCCTCATCACCAGCACCAGCCAGCCCTCACCACCAGCACCAACCAGTCCCCACCACGAGCAACAGCCAGTCCTCCCCACCAGCACTAGCCAGTTCTCGCCACCAGCACCAGCTAGCCCTCACCACCAGCACCAGCCAGCCCTCAACACCAGCACCAGCCAGTCCTCACCACCAGCACCAGCCAGTCCTCACCACCAGCACCAGCCAGTCCTCAACACCAGCACCAGCCAGCCCTCACCACCAGCACCAGCCAGTCCTCATCACCAGCACCAGCCAGCCCTCACCACCAGCACCAACCAGTCCCCACCCCCAGCAACAGCCAGTCCTCCCCACCAGCACTAGCCAGTTCTCGCCACCAGCACCAGCTAGCCCTCACCACCAGCACCAGCCAGCCCTCACCACCAGCACCAGCTAGTCCTCACCACCACCACTAGCCAGTCCTCACCACCAGAACCAGCCAGTCCTCACCACCAGCACCAACCAGTCCCCACCACCAGCAACAGCCAGTCCTCCCCACCAGCACTAGCCAGTTCTCGCCACCAGCACCAGCTAGCCCTCACCACCAGCACCAGCCAGCCCTCACCACCAGCACCAGCCAACCCTCACCACCAGCACCAGCCAGTCCTCACCACCAGCACCAGCCAGCCATCACCACCAGCACCAGCCAGTCCTCATCACCAGCACCAGCCAGCCCTCACCACCAGCACCAGTCAGTCCTCATCAACAGCACCAGCCAGCCCTCACCACCTGCATCAGCCAGGGCTCACCACCAGCACCAACCTGCCCTCACCACCAGTATCAGCCAGCTCTCACCACCAGCACCAGCGAGTCCTCACCACCAGCACCAGCCAGCCCTCACCACCAGCACCAGCCAGTCCTCACCGCCAGCACCAGTCAGCCCTCTCCACCAGTACCAGCCAACCCTCACCACCAACACCAGCCAGCCCTCTCCACCAGCATCAGCCAGCCCTCACCACCAGCACCAGCCAGCCCTCACCACCAGTATGAGCCAGCCCTCTCCACCAGCACCAGCCAGTCCTCGTCACCAGCACCAGCCAGTCCTCGCCATCAGCACCAGCCGGTCCTCATCACCAGCATCGGCAAGCCCTCACCACCAGCACCAGCCAGCACTCACCACCAGCACCAGCCAGTCCTCCCCACCAGTATGAGCCAGCCCTCACCACCAGCACCAGCCAGTCCTCGCCACCAGCACCAGCCAGCCCTCACCACCAGCACCAGCCAGCCCTCTCCACCAGCATCAGCCAGCCCTCACCACCAGCACCAGCCAGTCCTCATCACCAGCACCAGCCAGCTCTCACCACCAGCACCAGCCAGCCCTCACCACCAGTATCAGCCAGCCCTCACCACCAGCCAGTCCTCGCCACCAGCACCATCCAGTCCTCATCACCAGCATCAGCCAGCCCTCACCACCAGCATCAGCCAGCCCTCACCACCAGCACCAGCCAGCCCTCACCACCAGTATCAGCCAGCTCTCTCCATCCGCACCAGCCAGTCCTCGTCACCAGCACCAGCCGGCCCTCACCACCAGCCAGTCGTCGCCACCAGCACCAGCCAGTCCTCATCACCAGCATCAGCCAGCCCTCACCACCAGCATCAGCCAGCCCTCACCACCAGCACCAGCCAGCCCTCACCACCAGTATCAGCCAGCTCTCTCCATCCGCACCAGCCATTCCTCGTCACCAGCACCAGCCAGTCCTCGCCACCAGCACCAGCCAGTCCTCACCACCAGCACCAGCCAGTCCTCGCCACCAACACCAGCCAGTCCTCACCACCTGAGCCGACCAGCCCTCACTTCCATCACCAGCCAGCCCTCACCACCAGCGCCAGCCAGCCCTTACCACCAGCACCAGCTGTCCCTCTCCACCAGTACCAGCCTGTCCTCGCCACCAGCACCAGCCAGCCCTCACCACCAGCAACAGCCAGCCCTCACCACCAGCACCAACCTGCCCTCACCACCAGTATCAGCCAGCCCTCACCACCAGCACCAGTCAGTCCTCATCAACAGCACCAGCCAGCCCTCGCCACCTGCATCAGCCAGCCCTCATCACCAGCACCAACCTGCCCTCACCACCAGTATCAGCCAGCTCTCACCACCAGCACCAGTCAGTCCTCATCAACAGCACCAGCCAGCCCTCACCACCTGTATCAGACAGCCCTCACCACCAGCACCAGCCAGTCCTCATCACCAGCACCAGCCAGTCCTCACCACCAGCACCAGCCAGCCCCTCACCACCAGCATCAGCCAGCTCTCACCACCAGCACCAGCCAGTCCTCACCACCTGCACCAGCCAGCCCTCTCCACCAGCACCAGCCAGTCCTCGCCACCAGCACCAGCCAGTCCTCGCCACCAGCACCAGCCAGCCCTCGCCACCAGCATCAACCAGCCCTCACCACCAGCACCAGCCAGCCCTCACCACCAATATCAGCCAGCTTTCACCACCAGCACCAGCCAGCCCTCGTCACCAGCACCAGCCAGCCCTCACCATTAGCGCCAGCCACCCCTCACCACCAGCACCAGCCAGTCCTCACCACCAGCACCAGCCAACCCTCACCACCAGCACCAGCCATCACTCACCACCAGTACCAGCCAGCCAGCCCTCACTTCCAGCACCAGCCAGCCCTCACCACCAGCACCAGCCAGCCCTCACTCACAAGCTCTGCCTCCTCTCATGTGTTGCAACACTCTTCATCATACATACCAACACTACATCCGTCTCGTGAGACATAACACTTTTCTCTCCTGCAGCACATGAAACACAACCCATCACAACTCATAACAACCCCTCAGAACCAATCACAACCCATCACAACTCATAACAACCCCTCAGAACCAATCACAGCCTATCACAACTCATAACAACCCCTCAGAACCAATCACAACCTATCACAACTCATAACAACCCCTCAGAACGAATCACAACCCATCACAACTCATAACAACCCCTCAGAACCAATCACAACCTATCACAACTCATAACAACCCCTCAGAACCAATCACAACCTATCACAACTCATCACAACCCCTCAGAACCAATCACAACCCATCACAACTCATAACAACCCCTCAGAACCAATCACAACCCATCATAACTCATCACAACCCCTCAGAACGAATCACAACTCATCATAACTCATCACAACCCCTCAGAACCAATCACAACCCATCATAACTCATCACAACCCCTCAGAACCAATCACAACCCATCATAACTCATCACAACCCCTCAGAACCAATCACAACCCATCATAACTCATCACAACCCCTCAGGAACACAGAGCATCAGCAGTGAGCACAAGACACATTCCCCTGTAGGTCTCACCTCACTGGACACTTGTGTCTGTGTACCTCGGGTGTACACTGGTGACGTCATGAGACACACGGAGTGTAGCAAGACCAGGAGTCATGAGGTGTGGGCGTCCTGTGCTCTATGAGTGAGTGAGTGAGTGAGTGGTGTGAGGATGGACGCTTGCCGCTGCTCCCGTGTGGGCAACACTTCACTCACTGATGCCATATATAACGTTTTCTCCCGGACGTGCACGATGTATATCAAGTTTTTATGATAAGACTTGGCAGTTTATATAGCTATATCTCACCTTCTATATCTATAATTCATGAATAAGATGCGTCTATTATTAGACAATATAGAAGAAAGGGAGCCAGAGGAGGAGGAAGGTCCTCGAAGCTGAGAACAAACACAAGTAGTGTTGCCCCTCCAGTACAGGCCCCCCCTCCCCCCCCCCCTTCCCTGATCTTACCATAATAGATCTTAAAATAAAACTTAACGACTCATCAAGACAATTGGACAATTATCCCCAAAAGTTCCTCGGTAATTAGCTGAGCAGCGTTGAGAGATGACATCACAGGAATACCGTTGTCTGGTGCAGGGTATACTGTACACTGTCAACCGTTGTCTGCTATAGTATACTGTACACTGTCAACTGTTGTCTGATGCAGGGTATACTGTACACTGTCAACCGTTGTCTGCTATAGTATACTGTACACTGTCAACTGTTGTCTGGTGCAGGGTATACTGTACACTGTCAACCGTTGTCTGGTATAGTATACTGCACACTGTCAACCGTTGTCTGGTATAGTATACTGTACACTGTCAACCGTTGTCTGGTATAGTATACTGTACACTGTCAACTGTTGTCTGGTGCAGGGTATACTGTACACTGTCAACTGTTGTCTGGTATAGTATACTGTACACTGTCAACCGTTGTCTCGTGCATAGTATACTGTACACTGACAACGGTTGTCTGGTGCAGGGTATACTGTACACTGCCAACCATTGTCTGGTATAGTATACTGTACACTGACAACCGTTGTCTGGTGCAGGATATACTGTACACTATCAACCGTTGTCTGGTATAGTATACTGTACACTGTCAACCGTTGTCTGGTATAGTATACTGTGCACTGACAACCGTTGTCTGGTGCAGGGTATACTGTACACTGTCAACCGTTGTCTGGTATAGTATACTGTACACTGACAACCGTTGTCTGGTGCAGGGTATACTGTACACTGTCAACCGTTGTCTGGTATAGTATACTGTACACTGTCAACCGTTGTCTGGTGCAGGGTATACTGTACACTGTCAACCGTTGTCTGGAATAGTATACTGTACACTGACAACCGTTGTCTGGTATAGTATACTGTACTCCGACAACCGTTGTCTGGTATAATATACTGTACACTGACAACCGTTGTCTGGTGCAGGGTATACTGTACACTGTCAACGTTGTCTGGTATAGTATACTGTACACTGTCAACCGTTGTCTGGTGCAGGGTATACTGTACACTATCAACCGTTGTCTGGTATAGTATTCTGTACACTGTCAACTGTTGTCTGGTATAGTATACTGTACACTGTCAACCGTTGTCTGGTATAGTATACTGTACACTGACGACCGTTGTCTGGTATAGTACACTGTACACTGTCAACCGTTTTCTGGTATAGTATACTGTACACTGTCAACCGTTGTCTGGTATAGTATACTGTACACTGTCAACCGTTGTCTGGTATAGTATTCTGTACACTGTCAACCGTTGTCTGGTATAGTATTTTGTACATTGTCAACTGTTGTCTGGTATAGTATACTGTACACTGTCAACCGTTGTCTGGTGCAGGGTATACTGTACACTGTCAGCTGTTGTCTGGTATAGTATACAGTACACTGTCAACCGTTGTCTGGTATAGTATACTGTACACTGTCAACCGTTTCTGGTATAGTATACTGTTCACTGTCAACTGTTCTCTGGTATAGTATACTGTACACTGTCAACTGTTGTCTGGTATAGTATACTTACACTGTCAACGTTGTCTGGTATAGTATACTGTACACTGTCAACCGTTGTCTGGTATAGTATTCTGTACACTGTCAACCGTTGTCTGGTATAGTATACTTACACTGTCAACCGTTGTCTGGTATAGTATACTGTACACTGTCAACTGTTCTCTGGTATAGTATACTGTACACTGTCAACCGTTGTCTGGTATAGTATACTGTACACTGCCAACCGTTGTCTGGTATAGTATACTGTACACTGTCAACTGTTCTCTGGTATAGTATACTGTACACTGTCAACCGTTGTCTGGTATAGTATACTGTACACTGTCAACTGTTCTCTGGTATATTATACTGTACACTGTCAACCGTTGTCTGGTATAGTATACTGTACACTGTCAACCGTTGTCTGGTATAGTATACTGTACACTGTCAACCGTTGTCTGGTGCAGGGTATACTGTACAGTCAACCGTTGTCTGGAATAGTATACTGTACACTGACAACCGTTGTCTGGTATAGTATACTGTACACCGACAACCGTTGTCTGGTATAATATACTGTACACTGACAACCGTGGTCTGGTGCAGGGTATACTGTACACTGTCAACGTTGTCTGGTATAGTATACTGTACACTGTCAACCGTTGTCTGGCGCAGGGTATACTGTACACTATCAACCATTGTCTGGTATAGTATTCTGTACACTGTCAACTGTTTTCTGGTATAGTATACTGTACACTGTCAACTGTTCTCTGGTATAGTATACTGTACACTGTCAACCGTTGTCTGGTATAGTATACTGTACTGTCAACCGTTGTCTGGTATAGTATACTGTACACTGTCAACCGTTGTCTGGTATAGTATACTGTACACTGACGACCGTTGTCTGGTATAGTATACTGTACACTGTCAACCGTTGTCTGGTATAGTATCCTGTACACTGTCAACCGTTGTCTGGTATAGTATACTGTACACTGTCAACGTTGTCTGGTATAGTATTCTGTACACTGTCAACCGTTGTCTGGTATAGTATACTGTACACTGTCAACCGTTGTCTGGTATAGTATACTGTACACTGTCAACCGTTGTCTGGTATAGTATACTGTACACTGTCAACCGTTGTCTGGTGCAGGGTATACTGTACAGTCAACCGTTGTCTGGAATAGTATACTGTACACTGACAACCGTTGTCTGGTATAGTATACTGTACACCGACAACCGTTGTCTGGTATAATATACTGTACACTGACAACCGTGGTCTGGTGCAGGGTATACTGTACACTGTCAACGTTGTCTGGTATAGTATACTGTACACTGTCAACCGTTGTCTGGCGCAGGGTATACTGTACACTATCAACCGTTGTCTGGTATAGTATTCTGTACACTGTCAACCGTTGTCTGGTATAGTATACTGTATACTGTCAACCGTTGTCTGGTATAGTATACTGTACACTGTCAACTGTTCTCTGGTATAGTATACTGTACACTGTCAACCGTTGTCTGGTATAGTATACTGTACACTGTCAACCGTTGTCTGGTATAGTATACTGTACACTGTCAACTGTTCTCTGGTATAGTATACTGTACACTGTCAACCGTTGTCTGGTATAGTATACTGTACACTGTCAACCGTTGTCTGGTATAGTATACTGTACACTGTCAACCGTTGTCTGGTATAGTATACTGTACACTGTCAACCACAATCTTTCCCCCAAGACTTCTATAATACTCCACCATACGTCCTTACCTACACACGACACATGTCTACTGACAGATGACACATGTCCACTGATAGACGACACATGTCTACTGATAGACGACACATGTCTACTGATAGACGACACATGTCTACTAAGAAACGACACATGTCTACTTACCGTTAGTATGTATACTAATATAATGAATATGATGTTTAGGTTGTTATTATGATGTGGGGACTGATATAATGATGTGGAGACTGATATAATGATGTGGGGACTGATATAATGATGTTGGGACTGATATAATGATGTGGAGACTGATATAATGATGTGGGGACTGATATAATGATGTGGGGACTGATATAATGATGTGGGGACTGATACAATGATGTGGGGACTGATACAATGATGTGGGGACTGATATAATGATGTTGGGACTGATATAATGATGTGGAGACTGATATAATGATGTGGGGACTGATATAATGATGTGGGGACTGATATAATGATGTGGGGACTGATATAATGATGTGGGGACTGATACAACTGGAAACTTTCCAAGGTACACATGTTTGCCAGTAAGTCAGAGCGTCTGGTATGTACTGACGCAAGTGTCCACCTGAGAAGGAGACGACGCTAGTACTGACCTGGTTCATGAGGACACATGTACCTCCATGTACTCATGAGGACACATGTACTCCCATGTACTCATGAGGACACATGTACTCCCATGTACTCATGAGGACACATGTACCCCCATGTACTCATGACCTCCTTATGAGACTGGTCATCAGAGGCAGTTTGTGTACAATATTGATGTACAGTTTGATGACGTAACCCATGAAGGTTGTACATAAGACAAACAGGTCTGATAGTTAACCTGAGTGTGTGACTAATGTACATTACAGTGTGTGAGGTACCTCATGACTCAGTGTGACTAATGTACATTACAGTGTGTGAGGTACCTCATGACTCAGTGTGACTAATGTACATTACAGTGTGTGAGGTACCTCATGACTCAGTGTGACTAATGTACATTACAGTGTGTGAGGCACCTCATGACTCAGTGTGAGTTATGTACAGTACAGTATGTGAGGTACCTCATGACTCAGTGTGAGTTATGTACAGTAAAGTATGTGAGGTACTCATGACTCAGTGTGAGTAATGTACATTACAGTGTGTGAGGCACCTCATGACTCAGTGTGAGTAATGTACATTACAGTGTGTGAGGCACCTCATGACTCAGTGTGAGTTATGTACATTGCAGTGTGTGAGGCACCTCATGACAGTGTGAGTTATGTACAGTACAGTATGTGAGGTACCTCATGACTCAGTGTGAGTAATGTGCATTACAGTGTGTGAGGCACCTCATGACTCAGTGTGAGTTATGTACAGTAAAGTATGTGAGGTACTCATGACTCAGTGTGAGTAATGTACATTACAGTGTGTGAGGCACCTCATGACTCAGTGTGAGTAATGTACATTACAGTCTGTGAGGCACCTCATGACTCAGTGTGAGTTATGTACAGTACAGTCTGTGAGGTACCTCATGACTCAGTGTGAGTAATGTACATTACAGTGTGTGAGGCACCTCATGACTCAGTGTGAGTAATGTACATTACAGTGTGTGAGGCACCTCATGACTCAGTGTGAGTTATGTACAGTAAAGTATGTGAGGTACTCATGACTCAGTGTGAGTAATGTACATTACAGTGTGTGAGGCACCTCATGACTCAGTGTGAGTAATGTACATTACAGTGTGTGAGGCACCTCATGACTCAGTGTGAGTAATGTACATTGCAGTGTGTGAGGCATCTCATGACTCAGTGTGAGTTATGTACAGTAAAGTATGTGAGGTACCTCATGACTCAGTGTGAGTTATGTACAGTACAGTCTGTGAGGTACCTCATGACTCAGTATGAGTAATGTACATTGCAGTGTGTGAGGCACCTCATGACTCAGTGTGAGTTATGTACAGTAAAGTATGTGAGGTACCTCATGACTCAGTGTGAGTTACGTACAGTACAGTATGTGAGGTACCTCATAGCTCGCCTCCCTGGTACAGACCAGGTCATGTACACAGGTGTATCCCTCATGTCCGCCTTCGTCCCAGCAATGTTTACTTGTTAAAATATGAGTCTTATTGTTAAGAAATGAGACTAATTGCTAAGCTATGAGTCTTATTGTTAAGAAATGAGATTAATTGTTAAGATATGAGCCTTATTGTTAGGAAATGAGTCTTATTGTTAAGAAATGAGTCTTATCGTGGAGAAATGAGACTAATTGTTCAGATATGAGCCTTATTGTTAAGAAATGAGTCTTATTGTTAAGAAATTAGTCTTGTTAAGAAATGAGACTTACTGTTAAGAAATGAGTCTTATTTTCAAAAAATGAGACTTATTGGTAAGGTATGAGTCTTGTTGTTAAGAAATGAGTCTTATTGTTAAGGAATGAGTCTTATTGTTAAGAAATGAGTCTTATCGTGGAGAAATGAGACTAATTGTTCAGATATGAGCCTTATTTTCAAGAAATGAGTCTTACTGTTAAGAAATAGTCTTGTTGTTAAGAAATGAGACTTATTGTTAAGAAATTAGTTTTATTTTCAAAAAATGAGACTTATTGTTAAGAAATGAGACATTAAGAAATGAGTCTTATTATTAAGAAATGAGTCTTATTGTTAAGATATGAGTCTCATTGTTAAGAAATGAGACATTGTTAAGAGATGAGTCTTATTGTTATTGAGATTTATTGTTAAGATATGAGTCTCATTGTTAAGAAATGAGACATTGTTAAGAGATGAGTCTTATTGTTATTGAGATTTATTGTTAAGATATGAGTCTTGTTGTTAAGAAATGAGTCATATCATTAAGGAATGAGACATCGTCAAAAAATGAGACTTATTGCTAGGAAATGAGACATTATTAAGAAATGAGTCTTATCAAGAAATGAGTCTTATCGTTAAAAATGAGTCATGGTTAAGATATGAGTAATCGTCAAGAAATGAGTCTTATTGTTAAAGAACGTCTTATTGTTAAGATACGAGTCTTATTGTTAAGAAATGGGACTGATTGTTAAGAAATGAGTCTTATTGTTAAAGAATTAGTCTTATTGTTGAGATATGAGTCTTATTGTTAAGAAATGAGACTGATTGTTAAGAAATGAGTCTTATTGTTAAAAATGAGACTTATTGAGATATGAGTCTTATTGTTAAGAAATGAGGCTGATTGTTAAGAAATGAGCCTTATTGTTAAGAAATGAGTGTTATTGCTTCTTATTGTTAAGAAATGAGTGTTATTGCTAAGAAATGAGTCTTATTGTTAAAAATGAGACTTATTGTTAAGATATGAGTCTTATTGTTAAGAAATGAGACTGATTGTTAAGAAATGAGTCTTATTGTTAAGAAATGAGTGTTATTGCTAAGAAATGAGTCTGATTGTTAAGAATGAGACTTATTGTTAAGATATGAGTCTTATTGTTAAGAAATGAGACTTACTGTTAACAAATGAGTCTTATCGTTAAGAAATGATACATCGTTAAAATATGAGACATTCTTAGGATATGAGTCATATTGTTAAGAAATGAGTCTTATCGTTAAGAAATGAGACTTATCGTTAAAAAAAATGAGACTTATTGTTAAGAAATGAGACATTGTTAAGAAATGAGTCTTGTTAGATAATGAATGTTATTGTTAGGATATGAGTCATGGTAAAGAAATGAGTCTTGTTAAAGAATTAGTCTTATTGTTAAGATATGAGTCTTATTGTTAAGAAATGAGTTTTATTGTTAAAAAATTAGACTTATTGTTAAGATATGAAACTTACTGTTAAGAAATGAGTCTTGTTGTTAAGAAATGAGACTAATTGTTAAGAAATGAGACTAATTGTTAAGAAATGAGACATTGTCAAGAAATTAGACTTATTGTTACGAAATGAGACTTATTGTTAAAAAATGAGACTTATTGTTAAGAAATGAGACATTGCAACGAAATGAGACATTGTTAAAAGATGAGACATTGTTACGAAATGAGACTTATTGTTAAAAAATGAGACATTGTTAAAAAATGAGACATTGCAACGAAATGAGACATTGTTAAAAGATGAGACATTGTTACGAAATGACACATTGTTACGAAATGAGACTTATTGTTAAAAAACGATACATACTGTAACGAAATGAGACATTGTTACGAAATGAGACTTATTGTTAAGAAATGAGACTTATTGTAACGAAATGAGACTTATTATTAAAAAATGAGACTTATTGTAACGAAATGAGACATTGTTACGAAATGAGACTTATTGTTAAAAAATGAGACTTATTGTTACGAAATGACACATTGTTACGAAATGAGACTTATTGTTAAAAAATGAGACTTATTGTAACGAAATGAGACTTATTGTTAAAAAATGAGACTTATTGTAACGAAATGAGACTTATTGTTAAAAAATGAGACTTATTGTTAAGAAATGACACATTGTTACGAAATGAGACTTATTATTAAAAAATGAGACATATTGTAACGAAATGAGACTTATTATTAAAAAATGAGACATATTGTAACGAAATGAGACTTATTAAAAAATGAGACTTATTGTAACGAAATGAGACTTATTTTTAAAAAATGAGACTTATTGTAACGAAATGAGACATTGCTAAAAAAATGAGACTTATTGTTACGAAATGACACATTGTTATACGAAATGAGACTTATTGTTAAAAAATGAGACATATTGTAACGAAATGAGACTTATTATTAAAAAATGAGACATATTGTAACGAAATGAGACTTATTAAAAAATGAGACTTATTGTAACGAAATGAGACTTATTGTTAAAAAATGAGACTTATTGTTACGAAATGACACATTGTTATACGAAATGAGACATTGCTAAAAAATAAGACTTATTGTTACGAAATGACACATTGTTATACGAAATGAGACTTATTGTTAAAAAATGAGACTTATTGTAACGAAATGAGACTTATTGTTAAAAAATGAGACTTATTGTTACGAAATGACACATTGTTATACGAAATGAGACATTGCTAAAAAATAAGACTTATTGTTACGAAATGACACATTGTTATACGAAATGAGACTTATTGTTAAAAAAATGAGACATATTAAGAAATGAGTCTTATTGCTAAAAAAAAAAAAAAAAATCTATGTACAGCAAGTGCTCAGGTTCCTCTTATGTACAGCAAGTGCTCAGGTTCCTCTCTATGTACACAAGTGCTCAGGTTCCTCTCTATGTACAGCAAGTGCTCAGGTTCCTCTCTATGTACAGCAAGTGCTCAGGTTCCTTTCCATGTACAGCAAGTGCTCAGGTTCCACTCTATGTACGCAAGTGCTCATGTTCCTGTCTATGTACGCAAGTGCTCAAGTCTTCCCTATGTACAGCAAGTGCTCAGGTTCCTGTCTATGTACAGCAAGTACTCAAGTTCCACTCTATGTACAACAAGTGCTCAGGTTCCACTCTATGTACGCAAGAGCTCAGGTTCCTGTCTATGTACAGGAAGTGCTAAGGTTCCACTCTATGTACGTAAGTGCTCAGGTTTCTGTTTATGTAGAGCAAGTGCTCAGGTTCCATTCTATGTACAGCAATTGCTCAGATTCCTCTCTATGTACAGCAAGTGCTCAGGTTCCATTCTATGTACAGCAAGTGCTCAGTTTCCTCTCTATATACAGCAAGTGCTCAGGTCTTCTCTATGTACAGCAAGTGCTCAGGTTCCACTCTACGTACAGCAAGTGCTCATGTTCCACTCTATATAGAGCAAGCGCTCAGGTTCCTGTCTATGTATAGGAAGTGCTCAGGTTCCACTCTATGTACAGCAAGTGCTCAGGTCCTCTCTATGTACAGCAAGTGCTTAGGCTCCTGTCTATGTACAACAAGTGCTCAGGTTCCACTCTGTTGAGCGAGTGTTCAGGTTCCACTCTATGTACAGCAAGTGCTCAGGTTCGACTCTATGTACAGCAAGTGCTCAGGTTCCTGTCTATGTATAGCAAGTGCTCAGGTTCCACTCTATATACAGCAAGTGCTCAGGTTCCACTCAATGTACAGCAAGTGCTCAGGTTACACTCTATGTACATCAAGTGCTCAGATTCCACTCTATGTACAGCAAGTGCTCAGGTTCCTTTCTATGTACAGCAAGTGCTCAGGTGCCACTCTATATACAGCAAGTACTCAGGTTCCACTCTATGTACAGCAAGTGCTCAGGTTTCATTCTATGTACAGCAAGTGTTCAGGTTCCACTCTATGTAGAGCAAGTGCTCAGGTTCCTCTCTATGTACAACAAGTGCTCAGGTTCCACTCTATATACAACAAGTGCTCAGGTTCCACTCAATGTACAGCAAGTGCTCAGGTTCCACTCTATAGACAGCAAGTGCTCAGGTTCCCTTCTATGTACAGCAAGTGCTCAGGTGCCACTCTATATACAGCGAGTGCTCAGGTTCCACTTCATGTCCAGCAAGTGCTCAGGTTTCTTTCTATGTACAGCGAGTGCTCAGGTTCCACTCTATGCACGCAAGTGCTCAGGTTCCTCTTTATGTACATCAAGTGCTCAGGTTCCACTCTATGCACGCAAGTGCTCAGGTTCCTCTTTATGTACATCAAGTGCTCAGGTTCCTCTTTATGTACATCAAGTGCTCAGGTTCCACTCTCTGTACGCAAGTGCTCAGGTTCCATTCTATTTACAGCAAATGCTTAGGTCCTCTCTATGTACAGCAAATGCTCAGTTTCCTGTCTATGTACAGCAAGTGTTCAGTTTCCACTATATGTACGCAACTGCTCAGGTTCCTGTCTATGTACGGGAAGAGCTCAGGTTCCACTCTATGTACAGCAAGTGCTCTGGTCCTATCTGCGTACAGCAAGTGCTCAAGCTCCTATCTATGTACAGAAAGTGCTCAGGTTCCACTCTATGTAAAGCAGGTGCTCAGATTCCACTCTATGAACAGCAAGTGCTCAGGTTCCACTCTATATACAGTCAGTGCTCAGGTTCCTTTATATATACAGCAAGTGCTCAAGTTCCACTCTATGTACAGCAAGTGCTCAGGTTCCACTCTATGTACAGCAAGTGCTCAGGTTGGTCTCTTTGTCAGTAAGTGCTCAGGTTCCTCTCTATGTACAGAAAATACTAAGGTTCCTGTCCATGTACAGCAAGTGCTCAGGTTCCACTCTACGTACAGCAAATGCTCAGGTTCCACTCTATATAGAGCAAGTGCTCAGTTTCCACTCTACGTACAGCAAGTGCTCAGGTTCCACTCTATGGACAGCAAGTGCTCAGGTTAATCACTATGTCAGTAAGTGCTCAGGTACCTCTCTATGTAGAGCAAGTGCTCAGGTTCCTTTCTATGTACATCAAGTGCTCGGGTTCCACTCTATGAACAGCAAGTGCTCAGGTTCCACTCTATATACAGTAAGTGCCCAGGTTCCTTTATATATACAGCAAGGGCTCAGGTTCCACTCTATATACAGTAAGTGCCCAGGTTCCTTTATATATACAGCAAGGGCTCAGGTTCCACTCTATATAGAGCAAGTGCTCAGGTTAATCAGTATGTCAGTAAGTGCTCAGGTCCCACTCTATGTAGAGCAAGAGCTCAGGTTCCTCTCTATGTACAGCAGGTGCTCGGGTTCCACTCTATGAACAGCAAGTGCTCAGGTTCCACTCTATATACAGTAAGTGCCCAGGTTCCTTTATATATACAGCAAGCGCTCAGGTTCCACTCTATGTACAGCAAGTGCTCAGGTTCCTTCATATATACAGCAAGTGCTCAGGTTCCACTCTATGTACAGCAAGTGCTCAGGTTCCACTCTATGCACAGCAAGTGCTCAGGTTGGTCTCTTTGTCAATAAGTGCTCAGGTTCCTCTCTATGTACAGAAAATACTAAGGTTCCTGTCTATGTACAGCAAGTGCTCAGGTTCCACTCTACGTACAGCAAATGCTCAGGTTCCACTCTATATAGAGCAAGTGCTCAGTTTCCACTCTACGTACAGGAAGTGCTCAAGTTCCACTCTATATAGAGCAAGTGCTCAGGTTAATCACTACGTCAGTAAGTGCTCAGGTTCCTCCCTATGTACAGCAAGTACTCAGTCTCCTGTCTATATACAGCAAGTGCTTTGTTCCCTGTCTACGTACAGTAAGTGCTCAGGTTCCATTCTACGTACAGCAGTGCTCAGGTTCCACTCTATATAGAGCAAGTGCTCAGGTTAATCACTATGTCAGTAAGTGCCCAGGTACCTCTCTATGTAGAGCAAGTGCTCAGGTTCCTCTCTATGTACAGCAAGTGCTCAGGCTGCTGTCTATGTAGAGCAAGTGTTCAAGTACCACTCTATATACAGCAAGTGCTTTGCTTAGTGTCTATGTACAGCAAGAGCTCAGGTTCCATTCTAGTTACAGCAAGTGCTCAGGTCCTCTTTGTGTACAGCAAGCGCTCAGGCTCCTGTCTATGTAGAACAATTGCTCAGGTTCCATTCCATGCAAAGCAAATGCTCAGATTCCACTCTATGTACAGCAAGTGCTCAAATTCCACTTTATGTACAGCAAGTGCTCGGGTTGCTCTCTATATACAGGAAGTGCTCAGGTTCCTCTATATGTATAGTAAGTGCTCAGGTTCCACTTTAAATACAGCAAATACTCAGGTTCCACTCTATGTACACCAAGTGCTCAGATTGTTCTCTGTGTCAGCAATTGCTCAGGTTCCTGTCTATGTACAAAAAATGCTCAGGTTCCTGTCTACATACAGCTAGTGCTCAGGTTCCACTCCACGTAGAGCAAGTGCTCAGGTTCCACTCTATATAGAGTAAGTGTTCAGGTTCCACACTACGTACAGCAAGTGCTCAGGATCTACTCTATATAGAGCATGTGCTCAGGTTAATCACTATGTCAGTAAGTGCTTAGGTTCCTCTCTATGTAGAGCAAGTGCTCAGGTTCCTTTCTGTTTACATCAAGTGCTCAGTCTCCTGTCTATGTACAGCAAGTGCTCAGGTACCACTCTATATACAGCAAGTGCTTTGCTTCCTGTCTATGTACAGTAAGTGCTCAGGTTCCACTCTACGTACAGCAAGTGCTCTAGTTCCACTCTATATAGAGCAAGTGCTCAGGTTAATCATTATGTCAGTAAGTGCTCAGGTTCCTCTCTATGTACAGCAAGAGCTCAGGTTCCACTTTATGTACAGCAAGTGCTCAGGTCCTCTCTCTGTACAGCAAGTGCCCAGCTCCTGTCTATGTACAGCAAGTGCTCAGGTTCCACTCGATGTAGAGCAAGTGCTCAGGTTCCACTCTATATACAGCAAGTGCTCAGGTTCCACTTTATATAGAGTAAGTGTTCAGGTTCCACACTACGTATAACAAGTGCTCAGGATCTACTCTATATAGAGCAAGTGCTCAGGTTAATCACTATGTCAGTAAGTGCTCAGGTTCCTCTCTATGTAGAGCAAGTGCTCAGGTTCCTCTCTGTTTACATCAAGTGCTCAGTCTCCTGTCTATGTACAGCAAGTGCTCAGGCACCACTATATATACAGCAAGTGCTTTGCTTCCTGTCTATGTATAGTAAGTGCTCAGGTTCCACTCTACGTACAGCAAGTGCTCTGGTTCCACTTTATATAGAGCAAGTGCTCAGGTTAATCATTATGTCAGTAAGTGTGCTCAGGTTCCTCTCTATGTACAGCAAGAGCTCAGGTTCCACTTTATGTACAACAAATGCTCAGGTCCTCTCTGTGTACAGCAAGTGCCCAGCTCCTGTCTATGTACAGCAAGTGCTCAGGTTCCACTCGATGTAGAGCAAGTGCTCAGGTTCCACTCTATATACAGCAAGTGCTCAGGTTCCACTCTATGTACAGCAAGTGCTCAGGTTCCACTCTATGTACAGCAAGTTCTCAGGTTTCCTATCTGTACAGTAAGTGCTCACGTTCCACTCTATATATAGCAAGTGCTCAGGTTCCTATCTATGTACAGCAAGTGCTCAGGATTCACTCTATGTACAGCAAGTGCTCAGGTTCTACTCTATATACGGCAAGTGCTCAGGCTCCACGCTATGTACAGCAAGTGTTCAGGTTCCTCTCTATGTATAGCAAGTGCTCTCTGTGTACAGCAAGAGCTTTGCTTCCTGTCTACGCACAGTAAGTGCTCAAGTTCCACTCTCCGTACAGAAAGTGCTTAGGTTCCAGTCTATATAGAGCAAGTGCTCAGGTTCCACTCTATATAGAGCAATCGCTCAGGTTAATCACTAAGTCAGTAAGTGCTCAGGTACCTCTCTATGTACAGCAAGTGCTCAGGCTCCTCTCTATGTACAGCAACTGCTCAGGCTCCTCTCTATGTACAGCAAGTGCTCAGGTACCACTGTGTACAGCAAGTGCTTTGCTTCCTGTCTATGTACAGTAAGTGCTCAGGTACTACTCTATGTACAGCAAGTGCCCAGGTTCCTCTCTATGTATAGGAATTGCTTAGGTTTCACTCTATGTACAGCAAGTGCTCAGGTTCCACTCTATATACAGCAGTGCTCAGGTTCCACTCTATGGACAGCAAGTGCTCAGGTTCCTCTCTATGTACAGCAAGTGATCAGGTTACTCTCTATGTAGAGGAAATGCTTAGGTTCCTCTCTATGTAGAGCAGGTGCTCAGGTTCCTCTCTATGTCAGTAAGTGCTCAGGTTCCTCTGTATGTATAGCAAGTGCTCAAGTTCCACTCTATATACAGCAAGTGCTGAGGTTCCACTCTAATCAGTAAGTGCTCAGGTTCCTCCTTATGTATAGGAAGTGCTCAAGATCCATTCTAAATACAGCAAGTGCTCAGGTTCCAATCTACGTCAGTAAGTGCTCAGGTTCCTCTCTATGTCAGTAAGTGCTCAGGTTCGTCTCTATGTACAGCAAGAGCTCAGGTTCCTCGCTATGTACAGCAAGTTCTCAGGCTCCTCTCTGTGTACAGCAAGTGCTCAGTCTCCTGTCTATGTACAGCAAGTGCTCAGGTTTCTCTCTATGTACAGCAAGTGCTCAGGTTCCTTTCTATGTACAAGTGCTCATGTTCCTCTCTATGTACAGCAAGTGCTCAGGTTCCTCTCTATATACAGCAAGTGCTCAGGTTCCTCTCTATGTACAAGTGCTCATGTTCCTCTCTATGTACAGCAAGTGCTCAGGTTTCTCTCTATGTACAGCAAGTGCTCAGGTTCCTCTCTATATACAGCAAGTGCTCAGGTTCCTCTCTATGTACAAGTGCTCATGTTCCTCTCTATGTACAGCAAGTGCTCAGGTTCCTCTCTATATACAGCAAGTGCTCAGGTTCCTCTCCATGTAGATCAAGTGCTCATGTTCCTCTCTATGTACAGCAAGTGCTCAGGCTCCTCTCTATGTACAGCAAGTGCTCAGGTTCCTCTCTATGTACAGCAAGTGCTCAGGTTCTTTACTCTAATTTTGGGCTGTGGCTCTGGATTGTGGGTCTAGACTTTGGTTCTGGGCTGAGGCTTTGATCTGGATTGAGATTCTGGACATAGGCTCCAGACTGATATTCTGGTCTGCTGAGGCTCTGGGTTGCGGCTCTGGGCTGAGGCTCTAGGCTGAGGCTCTTGACTATGGATCTGGACTATTTCTACTGTTTCTCTGGACCATGGCTCTGAGCTGAGGCCCTGGACTGTGGCTCTGGATTGTATCTGTTGAATGAGAATCTGGACTGTGGCTCTGGATAGATGTTCTGGACTGAGGCTCTGTACTGAGGCTCTAGACTGTGGCGCTGGGCTGAGGCTCTGGACTGATATCATAGACTGAGGCTCTGGATTGATATCATAGACTGAGGCTCTGAACGGATATATTGGACTGAAGCTCTGGAATGAGGCTCTAGACTGAGACTCTGTACTGAGGCTCTGGACAGATGCTCTGGACTGAAGCTCTGTGCTGAGGCTCTGGGCTGTGGCTCTGGTCTGTGGCTTCGGACTGTCGCTCTGGGCTATTGCTCTGGACTGTGGCTCTGGTCTGTTGCTCTGGACAGAGGCTCTGGGCTGAGGCTCTGGTCTGTGGCTTTGGGCTATGGCTCTAGAGTGTGGCTCTGGGCAGATGCTCTGAGCTGAGGCTCTGAACTGTGGCTCTAGACTTAGGTTCTGAGGTGTGGCTCTGGACTGCTGAAACTCTGTACTGAGGCTCTGGACTATAGCTCTGGACTGAGGCTCTGGACAGATGTTCTGGGCTAAGGTTCTGAACTGAGGATTTGGACTGGGGCTCTGGATTGAAGTTGTGGACTGATATTCTGGGATGAGGCTCTGGACTCTGGCTCTGGACTAAGATTCTATACTGAGGCTATGGACTCTGGCTCTGGACTCTAGGTCTGGAATGATTCTAGACTGAGGCTCTGGACACTTGCTCTGGATTAAGATTCTGGACATAGGCTCTGGAATGATGTTCTGGACTGAGGCTCTGGATTGATGTTCTGGACTGAGGCTCTGGACTGAGGCTCTGGACTGAGGCTCTGGACTGAGGCTCTGGACTGAGGTTCTGTGCTGAGGCTATGGGATAAGGCTCTGGTCTATGGCTCTGAGTTATGGCTCTAGACTGATACCCTGGGATGATGATCTGAGCTGAGGCTGTGAACTGTGGCTCTAGACTTGGGTTCTGAGCTGTGGCTCTGAGCTGCTGAGGCTCTGGGCTGAGGTTCTGGACAGATGTTCTGGACTAAGATTCTGATTTGGATGGGACTCTGAACTGAGGCTTTGGACTGTGGCTCTGGGCTAAGGCATTTGACTGTGGCTCTGGACAGAGGCTCTGGACTGTGGCTCAGGACTAAGGTATTTGACTGTGGCTCTGGGCTGAGGCTCTGGGCAGAGACTCTGTCCTGAGGATCAAGACTGAGGCTCTGGACTGTGGCTCTGGACTGATGCCCTGGACTGTGGCTCAGGACTAAGGCATTTGACTGTGGCTCCAGACTGACGCTCTGAACTGAGGCCCTGGACTGTGGCTCTGTACTGGAGCTCTGCACTGAGACTCTGGACTGTGGCTCTGGACTGAGGCTCTGGACTGAGGTCCTGGGCTAAGGCTCTTTACTGATATGTGGGACTGATGCTCTGGACTGAGACTCTGTACTGAGGACAGATGTTCTGGACTGAGACTGGACTGAGGCTCTTGAATGAGGTTCTGCACTGTGGTTCTGGACTGTCTCTGGACTAAGGCGCTAGACTATGGCTCTGGACTGAGGCTCTGGAGTGATGTTCTGGACTAAGGCACTGGACTGAGGCGCTGGACTGTAGCTCTGGACGGAGGCTCTGGCCTGTGGCTCTGGACTAATACCCTGGACTGTGGATCTGGACTGTAGCTCTGGACTGTGGCACTGGACTGATCCCTTGGCCTGTGGCTCTGGACTGTAGCTCTGGACTGTGGTTCCTGACTAAGGTGAATGGCCGTGGCTCTGGAATGAGGATCTGGACCGTGGCTCTGAACTGATGCCCTGGACTGTGGCATTTGACAGTGGCTCTGGACTGTGGCTCTGCACTGAGGCTCTGGACTGAGGCCCTGGATTGAGGCCCTGGACTGCGGCTCTACACTGTATCTCTGCACTGAGGCTCTGGACTGTGACTCTGCACTGAGGCTCTGGATTGTGGCTCTGGACTTGGGCTTTGAACTGAGAGTCTGTACCGAGGCCTTGGACTGATGCGGTGTACTGTGGCTCTGGACTGAGGTGTTTGACTGTGGCTCTGGACTGAGGCTATGGACTGAGAGTCTGTACTGAGGCTTTGGATTGAGGCTCTGGACTGTGGCTCTAGACTGAGGCTTTGGACTGAGAGTCTGTACTGAGGCTCTGGACTGTAGCTTTGGACTGAGGCTTTGGACTGAGAGTCTGAACTGAGGCTCTGGACTGTGGCTCTGGACTGATGCGGTGTACTGTGGCTCTGGACTGAGGCTTTGGACTGAGCTCTGTACTGAGGCTCTGGACTGAGGTCTGGACTGAGGCTCTGGACTGAGGCTCTGGACTGAGGCTTTGGACTGAGAGTCTGTGGCTCTGGACTGTGGCTCTGAGCTGATGTGGTGTACTATGGCTCTGCACTGATGCCCTGGACTATCGCTCTGGACTGTTGCTCTTGACTGAGGCTCTGGACTGTGGCTCTGCACTTAGGCTCTGGACTGTTGCCCTGGACTGAGGCTCTGGACTGTGGGCCTGGACTGATGCGCTGAACTGTGGATCTCGACTGAGGTGTTTGACCGTGGCTCTGGAATGGGGCTCTGGACTATAGCTCTGCACTGATGCCCTGGACTGCGGCTTTGGACTAAGGCTCAAGAATGTGGCTCTGGACTGTGGCTCTGCAATGAGGCTCTGGAAAAGTGGCTCTGGACTTTGGCTCTGAACAAAGGCTCAGGACTGAGTCTCTGGACTGAGGCTCTGCACTGTGGCTCTGGACTAAGGTTCAGGGCTGCGGCTCAGCACAGAAGCTCTGGACTGTGGCTCCTCACAGACTCTACACTGTGGCTCAGGACTGACGCTGTGGGCTGAGGCTCTGAACTGTGGCTCTGTAGAGGCTCTGTACTGAGGCTCTGTAGTGAGGCTCTGGGCTGTGGCCTGGACTGTGGCTCTGCACTGAGGCTCTGGACTGTGCTCTAGACTGTAGAACTGGATTGAGGCGCTATACTATGGCTCTGGACTGAGGCTCTGGAGTGATGTTCTGGACTAAGGCTCTTGACTGAGGCGCTGGACTGTGGCTCTGGACTGTAGCTCTGAACTGAGGCTCTGGTCTGTGGCTCTGAACTGATGCCCTGGACTGTGGATCTGGACTGTAGCTCTGGACTGATCCTTTGGCCCGTAGCTCTGGACTGTGGCTCTTGACTAAGGCGTTTGGCTGTGGCTCAGGACGGAAGCTCTGGAATGTGGCTCTGGACTGAGGCTCTGGACTGTGTCTCTGGACTGAGGCGTTTGTCTGTGACTCTGAACCGAGGCTCTGGAATGTGGCTCTGGAGTTAGGCTATGGAATGTGGCTCTGGACTGTCTCTGCACTGAGGATCTGGACTGTGGCTCTGGACTAAGGTTCTGGATTGAGATCTGTACTAAGGCTCTAGACTGAAGCTCTAGACTGTGGCTCTGAACTGAGGCATTTGACTGATGCTCTGGACTGTGGCTCTGGACTGAAGTTCTGGACAGAGAATCTATACTGAGGCTCTGGACTGAGGCACTTAACTATGGCTTTGGACTGAGGCTCTGGACTGAGACTCTAGGCTGTGGCTCTGAACTGAGGCGTTTGACTGAGGCTCTGGACTGAGGCTCTGGACTGAGACTCCGGACTGAGGCTCTGGACTGAGACTCCTGGACTGTGGCTATGGACTGAGGCTCTGAACTATGGCTATGGAGTTTGGCTCTGCACTGAGGCTCTGTACTGTGGCTATGCAATGAGGCTCTGGTCTGTAGCTCTGGGATGAGGCTCTGGATTGAGACTCTGTACTGAGGCTCTGGACAAAAGCTCTAGACTGTAACTCTGGACTGAAGCTCCAGACTGTGGCATTGAACTGTGGCTCTTGAGTGTAGCTCTGGACTGTGGAACTGATGCCCTGGACTGTGGCTCTGGACTGTAGATCTGGACTCTGGCTCTGGACTGTAGCTCTGGACTGTGGCTCTGGATGTATGATCTGGAATGTGCCTCTGGACCGAGGCGTTTGACTGTGGCTCTGGACTGAGGCTCTGGACTGTGGCTCTGGACTGAAGCGTTTGACTGTGGCTGTAGACTTAGGATCTGGACTGTGGCTCTAGACCTAGGCTCTGGATTATGGCTCTTGACTAATGCCTTGTGCTGTGGCTCTGGACTGAGTCTCTGTACTGAGGCTTTTGACTGAGGCTCTGGACTTTGGCTCTAGACTGTGGCTCTGGACTGAGGCTCTAGGTTGTGGCTCTGTATTGAGGCTCTGGGCTGAAGCTGTAGAATGTGGCTCTGAACTGAGGCTCAGGACTGAGGTTCTGGGATAAGGCTCTTGACTGATATGGTGGACTGATGCTCTGGACTGAGACTCTGTACTGAGGACAGATGTTTTGGACTGAGGGTCTAGGCTGAGGCTCTTGACTGTGGCTCCTGACCTAAGATTTAGACTGTCGCTCTTGACTTAGGCTCTGTGTTGAGGCTCTGGACTGAGACTCTGGACTGTAGCTATGGACTGTGGCTCTGGACTGTGGCTCTAGCCTGTGGCACTGGACTGAGGCACTTGACTCTGGATCTGGACTGAGGCTCTGGACTGTGGCTCTAGTCTGTAGCACTGGACTGAGGCACTTGACTCTGGATCTGGACTGAGGCTCTGGACTGTGGCTCTAGTCTGTAGCACTGAACTGAGGCGCTAGACTCTGGATCTGGACTGTGGCTCTGGACTAGATCAGGTCTTATGAAACAATTCATCCCAGCCTTCAAGTACCTCCAAGGTGTCTGAGGCACAGGTCATATCCAGTGTCTTCGTCAGATCACAGATCAAGACGGTCCTGGAAGGCAAGGAATTCCCCAAGTAGCTCACTAGGAAGGAGGAACCAGCTTGGTACAGTGGTTAGGTTAGGTTAGGTTAGGTTAGGTTAGGTTAGGTTAGGTTTGGTTAGGTTAGGTTAGGTTAGGTTTGGTTAGGTTAGGTTAGGTTAGGTTTGGTTAGGTTTGGTTAGGTTAGGTTAGGTTTGGTTAGGTTAGGTTAGGTTAGGTTTGGTTAGGTTTGGTTAGGTTAGGTTAGGTTAGGTTAGGTTTGGTTAGGTTAGGTTAGGTTTGGTTAGGTTAGGTTAGGTTAGGTTAGGTTTGGTTAGGTTAGGTAAGGTTAGGTTAGGTTAGGTTAGGTTAGGTTAGGTTTGGTTAGGTTAGGTTAGGTTAGGTTAGGTTAGGTTTGGTTAGGTTAGGTTAGGTTAGGTTAGGTTAGGTTTGGTTAGGTTTGGTTAGGTTAGGTTAGGTTTGGTTAGGTTTGGTTAGGTTAGGTTAGGTTAGGTTTGGTTAGGTTTGGTTAGGTTTGGTTAGGTTTGGTTAGGTTAGGTTAGGTTAGGTTTGGTTA
>NC_092274.1:9252511-9284372 GCF_036320965.1 Panulirus ornatus
GAAGGAGGAACCAGCTTGGTCCAGCTTTGCCACAGTGGTCTGGGGCTTCCTGGGAGATCACAAGGCAGGACACACTGTGGAGCTGCTGGTTGAGACCATGATGAAGAACTACAGGAAAATGGACGACAGGATGTCCCTCTGAGTCCATATCCTTGACGCTCATCTTGATCAATTCAAGAACATAATGTAAGATCAAAGAACATATAACAAGAACATGATGTGAGATCAAAGAACATATAACAAGAACATGATGTAGTATCAACAGAACATATAACAAGAACATGATGTTGAGATCAAAAGAACATATAACAAGAACATGATTAATATCAAGGCACATATAACAAGAACATATGTGGATCAAAGAACATATTAACAAGAACATGATGTGAGATCAAAGAACATATACCAAGAACCATGATGTGAAGATCAAAGAACATATAACAATTATGTGAGATCACAAAGAACATATAACATGATGTGAGATCAAAGAACATATAACAAGAACATGATGTGAGATCAAAGAACATATAACAAGAACATGATGTGAGATCAAAGAACATATAACATGATGTGAGATCAAAGAACATATAACAAGAACGTGATGTGAGATCAAAGAACATATAACAAGAACATGATGTGAGATCAAAGAACATATAACAAGAACATGATGTGAGATCAAAGAACATATAACAAGAACATGATGTGAGATCAAAGAACAATAACAGACATGATGTGAATTCAAAGACATATAACAAGAACATTATGTGAGATCAAAGAACATATAACAAGAACATGATGTGAGATCAAAGAACATATAACAAAACATGATGTGAGATCAAAGAACATATAACACTGATGTGAGATCAAAGAACATATAACAAGAACATGAATGTGAGATCAAAGAACATATAACAAGAACATGATGTGAGATCAAAGAACATATAACAAGAACATGATGTGAGAATCAAAGAACATATAGACAAGAACATAATGTGAGATCAAAGAACATATAACAAGAACATGATGTGAGATCAAAGAACATATAACAAAGAACATGATGTAGAGATCAAAGAACATATAACAGAAGATGTTGAGATCAAAGAACTTATAACAAGAACTGAGAAGTGAGATCAAAGAACATATAACAAGAACATGATGTAAGATCAAAGAACATATAACAAGAACATGATGTGAGATCAAAGAACATATAACAAGAACATAATGTGAGATCAAAGAACATATAACAAGAACATAATGTGAGATCAAAGAACATATAACAAGAACATGATGTAAGATCAAAGAACATATAACAAGAACATGATGTGAGATCAAAGAACATATAACAAGAACATAATGTGAGATCAAAGAACATATAACAAGAACATAATGTGAGATCAAAGAACATATAACAAGAACATGATGTAAGATCAAAGAACATATAACAAGAACATGATGTAAGATCAAAGAACATATAACAAGAACATGATGTGAGATCAAAGAACATATAACAAGAACATGATGTAAGATCAAAGAACATATAACAAGAACATGATGTAAGATCAAAGAACATATAACAAGAACATGATGTGAGATCAAAGAACATATAACAAGAACATGATGTAAGATCAAAGAACATATAACAAGAACATGATGTAAGATCAAAGAACATATAACAAGAACATGATGTGAGATCAAAGAACATATAACAAGAACATAATGTGAGATCAAAGAACATATAACAAGAACATGATGTGAGATCAAAGAACATATAACAAGAACATGATGTAAGATCAAAGAACATATAACAAGAACATGATGTAAGATCAAAGAACATATAACAAGAACATGATGTAAGATCAAAGAACATATAACAAGAACATGATGTAAGATCAAAGAACATATAACATGATGTGAGATCAAAGAACATATAACAAGAACATGATGTGAGATCAAAGAACATATAACAAGAACATAATGTGAGATCAAAGAACATATAACAAGAACATGATGTGAGATCAAAGAACATATAACAAGAACATGATGTAAGATCAAAGAACATATAACAAGAACATGATGTAAGATCAAAGAACATATAACAAGAACATGATGTAAGATCAAAGAACATATAACAAGAACATGATGTAAGATCAAAGAACACATAACAAGAACATGATGTAAGATCAAAGAACATATAACAAGAACATGATGTAAGATCAAAGAACATATAACAAGAACATGATGTGAGATTAAAGAACATATAACAAGAACATGATGTAAGATCAAAGAACATATAACAAGAACATGATGTGAGATTAAAGAACATATAACAAGAACATGATGTAAGATCAAAGAACATATAACAAGAACATGATGTGAGATTAAAGAACATATAACAAGAACATGATGTGAGATCAAAGAACATATAACAAGAACATGATGTGAGATTAAAGAACATATAACAAGAACATGATGTGAGATTAAAGAACATATAACAAGAACATGATGTAAGATTATATTTGGGATCTGATTCGTCAAAGTGGTTTACTATACAGTTATACATCTCGAAAATCTACTCACTTCTAATTGTTTTGTAATCACTTTGGTTTAGAATTTTTTTTTTTTTTTTTTTTTTTTTTTTTTTTTTTTTTTTTATACTTTGTCGCTGTCTCCCGCGTTTGCGAGGTAGCGCAAGGAAACAGACGAAAGAAATGGCCCAACCCCCCCCCCCCATACACATGTACATACACACGTCCAGACACGCAAATATACATACCTACACAGCTTTCCATGGTTTACCCCAGACGCTTCACATGCCTTGCTTCAATCCACTGACAGCACGTCAACCCCTGTATACCACATGACTCCAATTCACTCTATTTCTTGCCCTCCTTTCACCCTCCTGCATGTTCAGGCCCCGATCACACAAAATCTTTTTCACTCCATCTTTCCACCTCCAATTTGGTCTCCCTCTTCTCCTCGTTCCCTCCACCTCCGACACATATATCCTCTTGGTCAATCTCTCCTCACTCATTCTCTCCATGTGCCCAAACCATTTCAAAACACCCTCTTCTGCTCTCTCGACCACGCTCTTTTTATTTCCACACATCTCTCTTACCCTTACGTTACTTACTCGATCAAACCACCTCACACCACACATTGTCCTCAAACATCTCATTTCCAGCACATCCATCCTCCTGCGCACATCTCTATCCATAGCCCACGCCTCGCAACCATACAGCATTGTTGGAACCACTATTCCCTCAAACATACCCATTTTTGATTTCCGAGATAATGTTCTCGACTTCCACACATTTTTCAAGGCTCCCAAAATTTTCGCCCCCTCCCCCACCCTATGATCCACTTCCGCTTCCATGGTTCCATCCGCTGACAGATCCACTCCCAGATATCTAAAACACTTCACTTCCTCCAGTTTTTCTCCATTCAAACTCACCTCCCAATTGACTTGACCCTCACCCCTACTGTACCTAATAACCTTGCTCTTATTCACATTTACTCTCAACTTTCTTCTTCCACACACTTTACCAAACTCAGTCACCAGCTTCTGCAGTTTCTCACATGAATCAGCCACCAGCGCTGTATCATCAGCGAACAACAATTGACTCACTTCCCAAGCTCTCTCATCCCCAACAGACTTCATACTTGCCCCTCTTTCCAGGACTCTTGCATTTACCTCCTTTACAACCCCATCCATAAACAAATTAAACAACCATGGAGACATCACACACCCCTGCCGCAAACCTACATTCACTGAGAACCAATCACTTTCCTCTCTTCCTACACGTACACATGCCTTACATCCTCGATAAAAACTTTTCACTGCTTCTAACAACTTGCCTCCCACACCATATATTCTTAATACCTTCCACAGAGCATCTCTATCAACTCTATCATATGCCTTCTCCAGATCCATAAATGCTACATACAAATCCATTTGCTTTTCTAAGTATTTCTCACATACATTCTTCAAAGCAAACACCTGATCCACACATCCTCTACCACTTCTGAAACCGCACTGCTCTTCCCCAATCTGATGCTCTGTACATGCCTTCACCCTCTCAATCAATACCCTCCCATATAATTTACCAGGAATACTCAACAAACTTATACCTCTGTAATTTGAGCACTCACTCTTATCCCCTTTGCCTTTGTACAATGGCACTATGCACGCATTCCGCCAATCCTCAGGCACCTCACCATGAGTCATACATACATTAAATAACCTTACCAACCAGTCAACAATACAGTCACCCCCTTTCTTAATAAATTCCACTGCAATACCATCCAAACCTGCTGCCTTGCCGGCTTTCATCTTCCGCAAAGCTTTTACTACCTCTTCTCTGTTTATCAAATCATTTTCCCTAACCCTCTCACTTTGCACACCACCTCGACCAAAACACCCTATATCTGCCACTCTGTCATCAGACACATTCAACAAACCTTCAAAATACTCATTCCATCTCCTTCTCACATCACCGCTACTTGTTATCACCTCCCCATTTACGCCCTTCACTGAAGTTCCCATTTGCTCCCTTGTCTTACGCACCCTATTTACCTCCTTCCAGAACATCTTTTTATTCTCCCTAAAATTTACTGATAGTCTCTCACCCCAACTCTCATTTGCCCTTTTTTTCACCTCTTGCACCTTTCTCTTGACCTCCTGTCTCTTTCTTTAATATTTATTAATTTTGATTTATATGTTGGTGTTTTTCTGACTTCATGTAAATAAAAATGTACATAGCCACCCGCTGTACAATTGGAAATAGGTAAATTTCAATATATCACTGTCCAGGTGGCAAATGTAAAGGAAAAAAAATTTATTATACAGTGTATGATTAGCCTTTTGATGAGAAAATACAAAAAATAATAATCTAACTACTTCTCTGATTATCTTAAATAATAATTTAACTCCTTCTCTAATTATCTCAAATATATTCTATCTAAGCATTTGTTTTAACATTAAGAAATACCTTACTGTATGTTCAAAGATGATTACATGGGTAATCAAACAAAGTTTTTAACTCACCTGTATGTATATCAAACACATGAAAAATGCATAAGAGAAGCCATTCACATCAACAGTACTAAGACATATAGAAAGAAAATATAAACAAAATGCCATAGTTGAAACATTAGATTTCTTATTCAAATAGATAGTATTATAGTGTAGTTTGGTAGAGTATATAGATAGGCAGATGGCAGATGTGGGACTGAGCTCTGTAATCGTAGGTGCTGAAGCAGTGAAGAATACAGTATGGTATCTTCATATGGTGAGTGTGTGATGACTTCTCTCTCTACTATGATGACTTCTCTCTCTACTATGATGACTTCTCTCTCTACTATGATGACTTCCCTCTCTACTATTATGACCTCTCTCTACTATGATGACTTCTCTCTCTACTATGATGACTTCCCTCTCTACTATGATGACTTCTCTCTCTACTATGATGACTTCCCTCTCTACTATGATGACTTCCCTCTCTACTATGATGACTTCCCTCTCTACTATGATGACTTCCCTCTCTACTATGATGACTTCCCTCTCTACTACGATGACTTCCCTCTCTACTATGATGACTTCCCTCTCTACTATGATGACTTCTCTCTCTACTATGATGACTTCCCTCTCTACTACGATGACTTCCCTCTCTACTATGATGACTTCTCTCTCTACTATGATGACTTCTCTCTCTACTATGATGACTTCTCTCTCTACTATGATGACTTCCCTCTCTACTATGATGACTTCTCTCTCTACTATGATGATTTCCCTCTCTACTATGATGACTTCCCTCTCTACTATGATGACTTCCCTCTCTACTATGATGACTTCCCTCTCTACTACGATGACTTCCCTCTCTACTATGATGACTTCTCTCTCTACTATGATGACTTCTCTCTCTACTATGATGACTTCTCTCTCTACTATGATGACTTCCCTCTCTACTATGATGACTTCTCTCTCTACTATGATGACTTCTCTCTCTACTATGATGACTTCCCTCTCTACTATGATGACTTCTCTCTCTACTATGATGACTTCTCTCTATACTATGATGACTTCCCTCTCTACTATGATGACTTCCCTCTCTACTATGATGACTTCCCTCTCTACTATGATGACTTCTCTCTCTACTATGATGACTTCTCTCTCTACTATGATGACTTCTCTCTCTACTATGATGACTTCTCTCTCTACTATGATGACTTCTCTCTCTACTATGATGACTTCCCTCTCTACTATGATGACTTCCCTCTCTACTATGATGACTTCCCTCTCTACTATGATGACTTCCCTCTCTACTATGATGACTTCCCTCTCTACTATGATGACTTCTCTCTCTACTATGATGACTTCTCTCTCTACTATGATGACTTCTCTCTCTACTATGATGACTTCCCTCTCTACTATGATGACTTCTCTCTCTACTATGATGACTTCTCTCTCTACTATGATGACTTCCCTCTCTACTATGATGACTTCTCTCTCTACTATGATGACTTCCCTCTCTACTATGATGACTTCCCTCTCTACTATGATGACTTCCCTCTCTACTATGATGACTTCCCTCTCTACTATGATGACTTCTCTCTCTACTATGATGACTTCTCTCTCTACTATGATGACTTCCCTCTCTACTATGATGACTTCCCTCTCTACTATGATGACTTCCCTCTCTACTATGATGACTTCCCTCTCTACTATGATGACTTCCCTCTCTACTATGATGACTTCCTCTCTACTATGATGACTTCCCTCTCTACTATGATGACTTCCCTCTCTACTATGATGACTTCCCTCTCTACTATGATGACTTCCCTCTCTACTATGATGACTTCCCTCTCTACTATGATGACTTCTCTCTCTACTATGATGACTTCCCTCTCTACTATGATGACTTCCCTCTCTACTATGATGACTTCCCTCTCTACTATGATGCCCCTCCCTCTCTACTATGATGACTTCCCTCTCTACTATGATGACTTCCCTCTCTACTATGATGACTTCCCTCTCTACTATGATGACTTCCCTCTCTATCTACGATGACTTCCCTCTCTACTATGATGACTTCTCTCTCTACTATGATGACTTCCCTCTCTACTATGATGACTTCCTCTCTCTACTATGATGACTTCCCTCTCTACTATGATGACTTCCCTCTCTACTATGATGACTTCCCTCTCTACTATGATGACTTCCCTCTCTACTATGATGACTTCCCTCTCTACTATGATGACTTCTCTCTCTACTATGATGACTTCCCTCTCTACTATGATGACTTCCCTCTCTACTATGATGACTTCCCTTTCTACTATGAAGACTTCTCTCTCTACTATGATGACTTCCCTCTCTACTATGATGACTTCCCTCTCTACTGTGATGACTTCCCTCTCTACTATGATGACTTCTCTCTCTACTATGATGACTTCCCTCTCTACTATGATGACTTCCCTCTCTACTATGATGACTTCTCTCTCTACTATGATGACTTCCCTCTCTACCATGATGACTTCCCTCTCTACTATGATGACTTCCCTCTCTACTATGATGACTTCTCTCTCTACTATGATGACTTCCCTCTCTACTATGATGACTTCCCTCTCTACTATGATGACTTCCCTCTCTACTATGATGACTTCCCTCTCTACTATGATGACTTCTCTCTCTACTATGATGACTTCCCTCTCTACTATGATGACTTCCCTCTCTACTATGATGACTTCTCTCTCTACTATGATGACTTCTCTCTCTACTATGATGACTTCCCTCTCTACTATGATGACTTCCCTCTCTACTATGATGACTTCCCTCTCTACTATGATGACTTCCCTCTCTACTATGATGACTTCCCTCTCTACCATGATGAATTCCCTCTCTACACGATGACTTCCCTCTCTACTATGATGACTTCCCTCTCTACTATGATGACTTCCCTCTCTACTATGATGACTTCCCTCTCTACTGTGATGACTTCTCTCTCTACTATGATGACTTCTCTCTCTACTATGATGACTTCCCTCTCTACCATGATGACTTCCCTCTCTACTATGATGACTTCCCTCTCTACTATGATGACTTCCCTCTCTACTATGATGACCTCTCTCTACTATGATGACTTCCCTCTCTACTATGATGACTTCCCTCTCTACTATGGTGCAGGACAGTCTTGAGTTTCTGTTATGACACTGATTGATCACAGTAAATTGATAGCTGGATGAATCAATGCATTGACTGAAGTCAGTTTCAGTGTAGAATTTCAATATTTTCTCCCTTGTGTTTTTACAGTCACAGATGAGGAATATACCAACACCATGTTTACCACAAATTTTTTTTTCTACTGAAGCCACCTTTATCAGACACCGGTAAAATTGCTACTCTTTTAAGGAGAGTACATGTAATATGGTTACATATTGCAGGAGTGAACTCATCATAGGAGAGTGATCTCTTCTTGGAATTAATTGTAAGATCTCAAAATGTTATAATCTTCCCAGATAGGGAAAAGCAGACAAAGTCAATGTGTTCTACTGAACAAGGACGCTGATCCTGCAAGCATACCTGGGCTTGATAGAGGTTCGATGACCAGCTCACATGATACAGAAATACAGTTGATTATCATATAAAAATCCTTGTTAATTACATTTTGCAGTAAGTTACATTAATCATAAGTGTACTGTATTCATAGAGGTACATACAAAATCCCTTCTTGTATTTCACTTTCTAAAAGTGAAAAAAAAAAGAAGGAACCAAGCAGGGAGTGTCTGAATGTGTGTAGATGTAACCAAGAGGAGAACAAAGGAGAGATAGGTAGTATGTTTGAGGAAAGGAACCTGGATGTTTTGGCTCTGAGTGAAACGAAGCTCAAGGGTAAAGGTGAAGAGTGGTTTGGGAATGTCTTGGGAGTAAAGTCAGGGGTTAGTGAGAGGACAAGAGCAAGGGAAGGAGTAGCACTACTCCTGAAACAGGAGTGGTGGGAGTATGAGATAGAGTGTAAGAAAGTAACTTCTAAATTGATGTTGGTTAAGAGAAGAAAGATCATGAGAGGCAAGTGTTGTGGGAGCAGCTGAGTGAGTGTGTTAGCAGATTTGGTATACGAGACCGGGCATTAGTGAAGGGAGATTTAAAGGCAAAGGTGAGTAATGTGGCAGTTGAGGGTATAATTGGTGAATGGAAATGGTGAAGAGCTTGTGCATCTGTGTGCTGAAAAAAGACTGGTGATTGGAAATACCTGCTTTAAAAAGATAGATATACATAAGCATACGTTTGTGAGTAGGAAAGATGTTCAAAGGGCATTACGAGATTACGTGTTAATTGATAGGCATGTAAAAGAGAGACTTTAGGATGTGAATGTGGTGAGAGGGGCAGCTGGTGGGATGTGTGATCACTATCTTGTGGAGGCGAAGGTGAAGATTTATAGAGGTTTTCAAAAAAAAAAAAAGAGAGAGAGAGAGAATGTTGAGGAGGAAAGCAGAGAGAATAAGTGGGCTTGGCAAGAAGATTTGTGTGAGGAAGTACCGAGGGAGATTGAGTGAAGAATGGCAAACGATGAGAGCAAATTACGTAAGGGGAGTGGATGTGGAATGGGATGTGCAAAAGATGCATGTGGCATGAGAAAGGTGGGAGGTGGGCAGATTAGAAATGGTAGTGAGTGGTAAGATAAAGAAGTAAAGTTGTTAATGAACGGGAAAAGAGAGGCATTTGGACGATACTTACAAGGAGGGAGTGCATATGACTGGGAGATGTATAAAAGCAAGCAGCAGGATGTCGAGAGGAAGGTGCAAGAATGGAAAAAGAGGGCAAATGAGAGTTGGGGTTAGAGAGTATTATTAAACTTTAGGGAGAATAAAAAGATGTTTTGGAAGGAGGTAAATAAAGTGCATAAGACAAGAACAAATGGGAGCATCAGTGAAGGGGGCTAATGGAGAGGTGATAACAAGTAGTGTTGATGTGAGAAGGAGATGGAGTGAGTATTTTGAAGGTTTGCTAAATGTGATTGATGATAGAGTGGCAGATGAAGGGTGTTTTGGTCTGGGTGGTGTGTGAAGTGAGACGATCAGGGAGATTGGTTTGGTTAAGAGAGAAGAGGTAGTGAAAGCTTTGCAGAAGATGAAATCTGGCGAGGCGGCGGGTTTGGATGATATTACAGTTGAACTATTAAGAAAGGGGGTGACTGTGTTGTTGATTGGTTGGTGAGGATATTCAACGTATGTATGGATCATCATGAAGTGCCTAATTGTTAGGGGAATGCAATCATAGTGTCATTGTTCAAAGGAAAAGGGGATAAAAGTGAGTGTCCAAACTACAGAAGTATAAGTTTGTTGAGTATTCCTGGTAAATTATATGGGAGGGTATTGATTGAGAGGGTGAAAGCATGTACAGAGCATCAGATTGGGGAAGTGCAGTGTGGTTTCAGAAGTGGTAGAGGATGTGTGGATCAGGTGTTTGCGATGAAGAATGTGTGAGAAATACTTAGAAAAGCAAATGGACTTGTATGTAGCATTTATGGATCTGGAGAAGGCATATAATAGGGTTGATAGAAATGCTTTGTGGAAGGTCTTAAGAGTATATGGTGTGGGAGGTAAGTTGCTAAAAGCAGTGAAAAGTTTTTACCAAGGAGGTAAGGCATGTGTCTGAGTAGGAAGAGAGGAGAGTGATTGGTTCCCAGTGAAGGTCAGTCTGCGGCAGGGGGATGTAATGTCTCCATGGTTGTTTAATTTGTTTATGGATGGGGTGGTTAGGGAGGTGAATGCAAGAGTTTTGGAGATAGGGGTGAGTATGCAGTCTGTTGTAGACAAGAGGGCCTGGGAAGTGAGTCAGTTGTCGTTTGCCGATGATACAGCGCTGGTGGCTGATTCGAGTGAGAAACTGTAGAAGTTGGTGACTGAGGTTGCAAAAGTGTGAAAGGAGAAAGGTGAGAGTAAATGTGAATAAGAGCAAGGTTATTAGGTTCAGCAGGGTTGAGGTACAAGTTGGGATGTAAGTTTGAATGGAGAAAAATTGGAAAAGGTGAAGTATTTTAGATATCTAGGAGTGGACTTAGCAGCGAATGGAACCATGGAAGCGGAAGTGAGACACAGGGTGGGGGAGGGGGTGAAGGTTCTGGGAGCGATGAAGAATATGTAGAAAGAGAGAACATTATCTCAGAGAGCAAAAATGTGTATGTTTGAAGGAATAGTAGTTCTAACAATAGTATATGGCATGGACTATGAAAGGGTTGTACAGAGGAGGATGGATGTGTTGGAAATGAAATGTTTGAGGACAATATGTGGTGTGAGGTGGTTTGATCGAGTAAGTAATGGAAGGGTAAGAAGATGGGTGGAAATAAAAGGAGTATGGTTGAGAGAGCAAAAGAGGATGTGTTGAAATGGTTCAGACATATGGAGAGAATGAGTGAGGAAAGATTGACAAAGAGGATATATATGTGTCAGAGGTGGAGGGAAAGAGGAGAAGCGGGAGATCAAATTGGAGGTGGAAGGATGGAGTGAAAAAGATTTTGAGCAATTGGGGCCTGAACATAAGGAGGGTGAGAGGCGCGCAAAGAATAGAGTTAATTTGAATGATGTGGTATGCCAGGGTCGACAAGCTGTCAATGGACTGAACCAGGGCATGTGAAATGTTTAGGGGAAACCATGGAAAAGTCAGTGGGGCTTGGATGTGGATAGGGAGCTGTGGTCTTGGTGCATTACACATGACAGTTAGACCCCAAGTGTGAAAGAATGTGGCCTTTTTTGTCTCTTTTCCTGGTGTTACCTCGCTGAAGCAGGGGGTAGCAATGCTTTTTCCTGTGGGGTGGGGTTGTGCCAGGAATAAATAAAGACAAGCAAGTATGAATGTATATATAAACATTTTATCCCTGGGGATAGGGGAGAAAGAATACTTCCCACGCATTCCTCACGTGTCGTAGAAGGCGACTAAAGGGGACGGGAGCGGGGGCCAGAAGCCCTCCCCTCCTTGTATTTTAGCTTTCTAAAAGGGGAAACAGAAGAAGGAGTCACGAGGGGAGTGCTCATCCTCCTCGAAGGCTCAGATTGGGGTGTCTAAATGTGTGTGGATGTAACCAAGATGTGAAAAAAGGAGAGATAGGTAGTATGTTTGAGGAAAGGTACCTGGATGTTTTGGCTCTGAGTGAAACGAAGCTCAAGGGTAAAGGGGAAGAGTGGTTTGGGAATGTCTTGGGAGTAAAGTCAGGGGTTAGTGAGAGGACAAGAGCAAGGGAAGTAGTAGCACTACTCCTGAAACAGGAGTGGTGGGAGTATGTGATAGAGTGTAAGAAAGTAAACTCTAGACTGATATGGGTAAAACTGAAAGTTGATGGAGAGAGATGGGTGATTACTGGTGCATATGCACCTGGGCAAGTGTTTTGGGAGTAGCTGAGAGAGTGTGTTAGTAGTTTTGATGCACAAGACCGGGTTATAGTGATAGGTGATTTGAATGCAAAGGTGAGTAATTTGGCAGTTGAGGGAATAATTGGTGTACATGGGGTGTTCAGTGTTGTAAATGGAAATGGTGAAGAGCTTGTAGATTTATGTGCTGAAAAAGGACTGGTGATTGGGAATACCTGGTTTAAAAAGAGAGATATACATAAGTATACGTATGTAAGTAGGAGAGAAGGCCAGAGAGCGTCACTGGATTACGTGTTAATTAATAGGCGCGCGAAAGAGACTTTTGGATGTTAATGTGCTGAGAAGTGCAACTGGAGGGATGTCTTGTGGAGGCGAAGGTGAAGATTTGTAGAGGTTTTCACAAAAGAAGAGAGAATGTTGGGATGAAGAGAGTAGTGAGAGTAAGTGAGCTTGGGAAGGAGGCTTGTGTGAGGATGTACCAGGAGAGACTGAGTACAGAATGGAAAAACGTGAGACCAAAGAAGGTAAGGGGAGTGGTGGAGGAATGGGATGTATTTAGGGAAGCAGTGATGGCTTGCGCAAAAGATGCTTGTGGCATGAGAAGCGTGGGAGGTGGGCAGCTTAGAAAGGGTAGTGAGTGTGTGGAATGAAGGAGTAATATTATTAGTGAAAGAGAAGAGAGAGGCATTTGGACGATTTTTGCAGGGAAATAATGCAAATGAGTGGGAGATGTATAAAATAAAGAGGCAGGAGGTCAAGAGAAAGATGCAAGAGGTGAAAAAGAGGGCAAATGAGAGTTCGGGTGAGAGAGTATCATTAAATTTTAGGGAGAATAAAAAGATGTTTTGGAAGGAGGTAAATAAAGTGCGTAAAATAAGGGAGCAAATGGGAACTTCAGTGAAGGGGGCTAATGGAGAGGTGATAACAAGTAGTGGTGATGTGAGAAGGAGATGGAGTGAGTATTTTGAAGGTTGGTTGAATGTGTTTGATGATAGAGTGACAGATATAGGGTGTTTTGGTCGAGGTGGTGTGCAAAGTGAGTGGGTTAGGGAAAATGATTTGGTAAACAGAGAACAGGTAGTAAAAGCTTTGCGAAAGATGAAAGCCGGCACGGCAGCAGGTTTGGATGGTATTGCAGTGGAATTTATTAAAAAAAGGGTGACTGTGTTGTTGACTGGTTGGTAAGGTTATCTAATGTATGTATGATTCATGGTGAGGTGCCTGAGGATTGACGGAATGCTTATATAGTGCCATTGTACAAAGGCAAAGGGGATAAGAGTGAGTGCTCAAATTACAGAGGTATAAGTTTGTTGAGTATTCCTGGTAAATTATATGGGAGGGTATTGATTGAGAGGGTGAAGGCATGTACAGAGCATCAGATTGGGGAAGAGCAGTGTGGTTTCAGAAGTGGTGGAGGATGTGTGGATCAGGTGTTTGCTTTGAAGAATGTATGTGAGAAATACTTAGAAAAGCAAATGGATTTGTATGTAGCATTTATGGATCTGGAGAAGGCATATGATAGAGTTGATAGAGATGCTCTGTGGAAGGTATTAAGAATATATGGTGTGGGAGACAAGTTGTTAGAAGCAGTGAAAAGTTTTTATCGAAGATGTAAGGCATGTGTACGTGTAGGAAGAGAGGAAAGTGATTGGTTCTCAGTGAATGTAGGTTTGCGGCAGGGGTGTGTGATGTCTCCATGGTTGTTTAATTTCTTTATGGATGGGGTTGTTAGGGAGGTGAATGCAAGAGTTTTGGAAAGAGGGGCAAGTATGCAGTCTGTTGTGGATGAGAGAGCTTGGGAAGTGAGTCAGTTGTTGTTCGCTGATGATACAGCGTTGGCGGCTGATTCATGTGAGAAACTGCAGAAGCTGGTGACTGAGTTTGGCAAAGCGTGTGAAAGAAGGAAGTTGAGAGTAAATGTGAATAAGAGCAAGGTTATTAGGTACAGTAGGGTTGAGGGTCAAGTCAATTGAGAGGTAAGTTTGAATGGAGAAAAACTGGAGGAAGTGAAGTGTTTTAGATATCTGGGAGTGGATTTGGCAGCGGATGGAACCATGGAAACGGAAGTGAATCATAGGGTGGGGGAGGGGGCAAAAATTCTGGGAGCCTTGAAGAATGTGTGGAAGTCGAGAACATCATCTCGGAAAGCAAAAATGGGTATGTTTAATGGAATAGTGGTTCCAACCATGTTGTATGGTTGCAAGGTGTGGGCTATGGATAGAGTTGTGCGCAGAAGGGTGGATGTGCTGGAAATGAAATGTTTGAGGACAATATATGGTGTGAGGTGGTTTGATCGAGTAAGTAATAATAGGGTAAGAAAGATGTGTGGCAATAAAAAGAGTGTGGTTGAGAGAGCAGAAGAGGGTGTTTTGAAATGGTTTGGTCACATGGAGAGAATGAGTGAGGAAAGAGTGACAAAGAAGATATATGTGTCAGAGGTGGAGGGAACGAGGAAAAGTGGGATACCAAATTAGAGGTGGAAAGATGGAGTGAAAAAGATTTTGAGTGATCTGGGCCTGAACATGCAGGATGGTGAAAGGCGTGCAAGGAATAGAGTGAATTGGAACGATGTGGTATACCGGGGTCGACGTGCTGTCAGTGGATTAAACCAGGGCATGTGAAGCGTCTAGGGTAAACCATGGAAAGTTCTGTGGGTCCTGGATGTGGAAAGGGAGCTGTGGTTTCGGTGCATTATTACATGACAGCTAGAGACTGAGTGTGAACGAATGGGGCCTTTGTTGTCTTTTCCTAGCGCTACCTCGCACACATGAGGGGGAGGGGGTTGTTATTTCATGTGTGGCGAGATGGCGATGGGAATGAATAAAGGCAGACAGTATGAATTATGTGCATGTGTATATATGTATTGTCTGTGTGTGTACATATATGTATACGTTGAGATGTATAGGTATGTATATTTGCGTGTGTGGACGTGTATGTATATACATGTGTATGTGGGTGGGTTGGGCCATTCTTTCGTCCGTTTCCTTGCGCTACCTCGCTAACGCGGGAGACAGCGACAAAGCAAAATGAATAGATAGATAAAAACATATATGTATATACACATCTGTTGTGGATGAGAGGGCTTGGGAAGTGAGTCAGTTATTGCTCGCCAATGATACAGCGCTGGTGGCAGATTCGGGTGAGAAACTGCAGAAGCTGGTGACTGAGTTTGGTAAAGTGAAAGAAAGAAGAAATTTGAGAGTAAACGTGAATAAGAGCAAGGTTATTGGGTTCAGTAGGGTTGAGGGACAAGCTAACTGGGAGGTAAGTTTGAATGGAGAAATACTGTAGGAAGTGAAGTGTTTTAGATATCTGGAAGTGGGCTTAGCAGCGGATGGAACCATGGAAGCAGAAGTGAGTCACTCGGTGGGGGAAGGGGCGAAGGTTCTGGGAGCTTTGAAGAATGTGTGGAAGGTGAGAACGTCATCTTGGAGAGCAAAATTGGATATGTTTGAAGGAATAGTGGTTCCAACAATGTTATATGGTTGCGAGGCGTGGGCTAAAGATAGGGTTGTGCGGAGGAGGGTGGATGTGCTGGAAATGAGATGTTTGAGGACAATATGTGGTGTGAGGTGGTTTGATCGAGTAAGTAATAATAGGGTAAGAGAGATGTGTGGTAATAAAAAGAGTGTGGTTGAGAGAGCAGAAGAGGGTGTTTTGAAATGGTTTGGTCACATGGAGAGAATGAGTGAGGAAAGATTGACAAAGAGGATATATGTGTCAGAGGTGGAGGGAACGAGAAGTGGGAGACCAAATTGGAGGTGGAAAGATGGAGTGAAAAAGATTTTGAGCGATTGGGGCCTCAACATGCAGGAAGGTGAAAGGTGTGCAAGGAATAGAGTGAATTGAAACAATGTGGCATACCGGGGTCGACGTGCTGTCACTGGATTGAACCAGGGCATGTGAAGCGTCTGGGGTAAACCATGGAAAGTTCTGTGGGTCCTGGATGTGGAAAGGGAGCTGTGGTTTCGGTGCATGGCACGTTACGGCTAGAGTTTGAGTGTGAACGAAATGTGGCATTTGTTGTATTTTCTTAGTGCTACCTCATGCGCCCGCAGGGGAAGGGGGTTGCCATTTCATGTGTGGCATGGTGGCGTCGGGAATGGATGAAGGCAGCAAGTGTGGATGTCTACACGTGTATATATGTATATGTCTGTATATGTATATGTATGTATACATTAAGATGTATAGGTACGTATATGTGCATATGTGGGTGTTTATGTATATACATGTGTATGAGGGTAGGGTGGGCCATTCTTTTGTCTGTTTCCTTTCGCTACCTCGCTAATATGGGAGACAGCAACTATGTGCGCCTGTTGGCAAATAACCGGTGTAGACCCCGTTGCTCACCAATGTGAGACGAAGAGTATTCGAGTACATAGCATTCGACTAGTTATTTCCTATTAGCCTTGCCCATAGCCTAGCGGTTAACATTCCCGCCTCTTGCACAGGGGTCCCGGGTTCGATCCTGGCTGTTGGAGGTTTGTATGTTCTATGAAGGTGCGCGTTCATATGCACTTTATTCGTATATATATATATATATATATATTTTTTTTTTTTTTTATCATACTTTGTCGCTGTCTGTATATACATACGTATATACATACATGTCCACACGCGCACATATACATACCTATACATCTCAACGTATACATATATATATACACACACAGACATATACATATATACACATGTACATAATTCATATTGTCTGCCCTTATTCATTCCCGTCGCCACCTCGCCACACATGAAATAACATCCCCCTCCCCCCTCATGTGTGCGAGGTAGCGCTAGGAAAAGACAACAAAGGCCACATTCGTTCACAGTCTCTAGCTGTCATGTATAATGCACCGAAACCACAGCTCCCTTTCCACATCCAGGCCCCACACAACTTTCCATGGTTTACCCCAGACGCTTCACATGCCCTGGTTCAATCGACTGACAGCACGTCAACCACGGTATACCACATCATTCCAATTCACTCTATTCATGCCTTTCACCCTACTGCATGTTCAGGCCCCAATCATATATCCTCTTTGTCAATCTTTCCTCACTCATTCTCTCCATTTGACCAAACCATATCAAAACACCGTGTTCTGCTCCCTCTCTCTCTCTCTCTCTCTCTCTCTCTCTCTCTCTCTCTCTCTCTCTCTCTCTCTCTCTCTCTCTCTCTCTCTCTCTCTCTCTCTCTCTCTCTCTCTCTCTCTCTCTCTCTCTCTCTATATATATATATATATATATATATATATATATATATATATATATATTTTTTTTTTTTTATACTTTGTCGCTGTCTCCCGCGTTTGCGAGGTAGCGCAAGGAAACAGACGAAAGAAATGGCCCAACCCCCCCCCCCCCCCATACACATGTACATACACACGTCCACACACGCAAATATACATACCTACACAGCTTTCCATGGTTTACCCCAGACGCTTCACATGCCTTGATTCACTCCACTGACAGCACGTCAACCCCTGTATACCACATCGCTCCAATTCACTCTATTCCTTGCCCTCCTGGAGTGAAAAAGAAAAGATATATATATATATATATATATATATATATATATATATATATATAGAGAGAGAGAGAGAGAGAGAGAGAGAGAGAGAGAGAGAGAGAGAGAGACAGAGAGAGAGACAGAGAGAGAGAGGTTGGGCCCTACGACGAGAAGCGGGTCTGTAAGATCAAGTGTGTGGCTGGACGCTGGGCGGGGCCACTCTGCTCCCTTTAACATGGAACCCCAAAGAAGACGAGTTACCTGCGAGCACCGTCTGGCGGGGACCCACATCCCTTCCTCAAGCTAAAGAATGTCTGTTCTCAACCATGGTCACAGCTTAAGCGTCGCGTCATGAGAAGAACCATCATAATGGAGTTGCACGGACTGTGATCCTTGCTGTGGTTACAAGAATGTTCTTCCGCCCACCAGTCATGCTACTACGTTTGTGAATCAAGAACCATTGCAACACAAACCTCGCCAGGTGGTAGAGTGTCCCGCAGTGTATCGAGACAGACTTCCCCAGAACTTTTTAAAAGGGGAAGTAAATGTTTATAGTTGTGTTACTGGAGTGATAGTTTTCATACATGGTGTTTTGACAAGAAAATAGTGAAATTGGAAAAAATGTAGCTTAGACATTGAAGCTCATTGATACAGTGGTTAAATTGATGAGAACTACTATTAACGTTTGTGTAAATAAATTATACATTTTCCCTTTTCTATAGCCAGAGCTTGAACCATTATGTGACATTCATTTTTTCATTTCATTTCAAGCTAGAAGTTTCAGTTTTCTAAATCATTTCTTACATTTTTCATATGTATATATATGTATATGTGTGTGTGTGTGTATATGTGCGTATGTATGTGTATGTGTGTATATGTATCTATATATATATATATATATATATATATATATATATATATATATATATATATTGAGGGAATAATTGGTATGCATGGGGTGTTCAGTGTTGTAAATGGAAATGGTGAAGAGCTTGTAGATTTATGTGCTGAAAAAGGACTGATGATTGGGAATACCTGGTTTAAAAAGCGAGATATACATAAGTATACTTATGTAAGTAGGAGAGATGGCCAGAGAGCGTTATTGGATTACGTGTTAATGGACAGGCGTGCGAAAGAGAGACTTTTGGATGTCAATGTGCTGAGAGGTGCAACTGGAGGGATGTCTGATCATTATCTTGTGGAGGCTAAGGTGAAGATTAGTATGGGTTTTCAGAAAAGAAGAGTGAATGTTGGGGTGAAGAAGGTGGTGAGAGTAAGTGAGCTTGGGAAGGAGACCTGTGTGAAGAAGTATCAGGAGAGACTGTGTACAGAATGGAAAAAGGTGAGAACAATGGAAGTAAGGGGAGTGGGGGAGGAATGGGATGTATTTAGGGAATCAGTGATGGATTGCGCAAAAGATGCTTGTGGCATGAGAAGAGTGGGAGGTGGGCTGTTTAGAAAGGGTAGTGAGTGGTGGGATGAAGAAGTAAGAGTATTAGTGAAAGAGAAGAGAGAGGCATTTGGACGATTTTTGCAGGGAAAAAATGCAATTGAGTGGGAGAAGTATAAAAGAAAGAGACAGGAGGTCAAGAGAAAGGTGCAAGAGGTGAAAAAAAGGGCAAATGAGAGTTGGGGTGAGAGACTATCAGTAAATTTTAGGGAGAATAAAAAGATGTTCTGGAAGGAGGTAAATAGGGTGCGTAAGACAAGGGAGCAAATGGGAACTTCAGTAAAGGGCGTAAATGGGGAGGTGATAACAAGTAGTGGTGATGTGAGAAGGAGATGGAATGAGTATTTTGAAGGTTTGTTGAATGTGTCTGATGACAGAGTGGCAGATATAGGGTGTTTGGGTCGAGGTGGTGTGCAAAGTGAGAGGGTTAGGGAAAATGATTTGGTAAACAGAGAAGAGGTAGTAAAAGCTTTGCGGAAGATGAAAGCCGGCAAGGCAGCAGGTTTGGATGGTATTGCAGTGGAATTTATTAAAAAAGGGGGTGACTGTATTGTTGACTGGTTGGTAAGGTTATTTAATGTATGTATGACTCATGGTGAGGTGCCTGAGGATTGGCGGAATGCTTGCATAGTGCCATTGTACAAAGGCAAAGGGGATAAGAGTGAGTGCTCAAATTACAGAGGTATAAGTTTGTTGAGTATTCCTGGTAAATTATATGGGAGGGTATTGATTGAGAGGGTGAAGGCATGTACAGAGCATCAGATTGGGGAAGAGCAGTGTGGTTTCAGAAGTGGTAGAGGATGTGTGGATCAGGTGTTTGCTTTGAAGAATGTATGTGAGAAATACTTAGAAAAGCAAATGGATTTGTATGTAGCATTTATGGATCTGGAGAAGGCATATGATAGAGTTGATAGAGATGCTCTGTGGAAGGTATTAAGAATATATGGTGTGGGAGGCAAGTTGTTAGAAGCAGTGAAAAGTTTTTATCGAGGATGTAAGGCATGTGTACGTGTGGGAAGAGAGGAAAGTGATTGGTTCTCAGTGAATGTAGGTTTGCGGCAGGGGTGTGTGATGTCTCCATGGTTGTTTAATTTGTTTATGGATGGGGTTGTTAGGGAGGTAAATGCAAGAGTTTTGGAAAGAGGGGCAAGTATGAAGTCTGTTGGGGATGAGAGAGCTTGGGAAGTGAGTCAGTTGTTGTTCGCTGATGATACAGCGCTGGTGGCGGATTCATGTGAGAAACTGCAGAAGCTGGTGACGGAGTTTGGTAAAGTGTGTGGAAGAAGAAAGTTAAGAGTAAATGTCAATAAGAGCAAGGTTATTAGGTACAGTAGGGTTGAGGGTCAAGTCAATTGGGAGGTGAGTTTGAATGGTGAGAGGCTGGAGGAAGTGAAGTGTTTTAGATATCTGGGAGTGGATCTGTCAGCGGATGGAACCATGGAAGCGGAAGTGGATCATAGGGTGGGGGAGGGGGCGAAAATTTTGGGAGCCTTGAAAAATGTGTGGAAGTCGAGAACATTATCCCGGAAAGCAAAAATGGGTATGTTTGAAGGAATAGTGGTTCCAACAATGTTGTATGGTTGCGAGGCGTGGGCTATGGATAGAGTTGTGCGCAGGAGGATGGATGTGCTGGAAATGAGATGTTTGAGGACAATGTGTGGTGTGAGGTGGTTTGATCGAGTAAGTAACGTAAGGGTAAGAGAGATGTGTGGAAATAAAAAGAGCGTGGTTGAGAGAGCAGAAGAGGGTGTTTTGAAATGGTTTGGGCACATGGAGAGAATGAGTGAGGAAAGATTGACCAAGAGGATATATGTGTCGGAGGTGGAGGGAACGAGGAGAAGAGGGAGACCAAATTGGAGGTGGAAAGATGGAGTGAAAAGGATTTTGTGTGATCGGGGCCTGAACATGCAGGAGGGTGAAAGGAGGGCAAGGAAGAGAGTGAATTGGAGCGATGTGGTATACAGGGGTTGACGTGCTGTCAGTGGATTGAATCAAGGCATGTGAAGCGTCTGGGGTAAACCATGGAAAGCTGTGTAGGTATGTATATTTGCGTGTGTGGACGTGTGTATGTACATGTGTATGGGGGGGGTTGGGCCATTTCTTTCGTCTGTTTCCTTGCGCTACCTCGCAAACGCGGGAGACAGCGACAAAGTATAAAAAAAAAAAAAAAAAAAAAAAATATATATATATATATATATATATATATATATATATATATATATATATATATATATATATATATATTATCCCTGAGGATAGGGGTGAAAGAATACTTCCCACGCATTCCTAGCGTGTCGTAGAAGGCGACTAGAGGGGACGGGAGCGGGGGGCCAGAAATCCTCCCCTCCTTGTAATTTTTTTTAACTTTCTAAAATGGGAAACAGAAGAAGGAGTCACCCGGGGAGTGCTCATCCTCCTCGAAGGCTCAGACTGGGGTGTCTAAATGTGTGTGGGTGTAACTAAGATGTGAAAAAAGGAGAGATAGGTAATATGTTTGAGGAAAGGAACCTGGATGTTTTGGCTCTGAGTGAAACGAAGCTCAAGGGCAAAGGGGTAGAGTGGTTTGGGAATGTCTTGGGAGTAAAGTCAGGGGTTAGTGAGAGGACAAGAGCAAGGGAAGGAGTAGCAGTACTCCTGAAACAGGAGTTGTGGGAGTATGTGATAGAATGTAAGAAAGTAAATTCTCGATTAATATGGGTAAAACTGAAAGTTGATGGAGAGAGATGGGTGATTATTGGTGCATATGCACCCGGGCATGAGAAGAAAGATCATGAGAGGCAAGTGTTTTGGGAGCAGCTGAATGAGTGTGTTAGTGGTTTTGATGCACGAGACCGGGTTATAGTGATGGGTGATTTGAATGCAAAGGTGAGTAATGTGGCAGTTGAAGGAATAATTGGTGTACATGGGGTGTTCAGTGTTGTAAATGGAAATGGTGAAGAGCTTGTAGATTTATGTGCTGAAAAAAGGACTGGTGATTGAGAATACCTGGTTTAAAAAGCGAGATATGCATAAGTATACGTATGTAAGTAGGAGAGATGGCCAGAGAGCGTTATTGGATTATGTGTTAATTGACAGGCGCGCGAAAGAGAGACTTTTGGATGTTAATGTGCTGAGAGTGCAACTGGAGGGATGTCTGATCATTATCTTGTGGAGGCTAAGGTGAAGATTTGTATGGGTTTTCAGAAAAGAAGAGTGAATGTTGGGGTGAAGAGAGTGGTGAGAGTAAGTGAGCTTGGGAAGGAGACTTGTGTAAGGAAGTACCAGGAGAGACGGAGTACAGAATGGAAAAAGGTGAGACCAATGGAAGTAAGGGGAGTGGGGGAGGAATGGGATGTATTTAGGGAATCAGTGATGGATTGCGCAAAAGATGCTTGTGGCATGAGAAGAGTGGGAGGTGGGTTGATTAGAAAGGGTAGTGAGTGGTGGGATGAAGAAGTAAGATTATTAGTGAAAGAGAAGAGAGAGGCATTTGGACGATTTTTGCAGGGAAAAAATGCAATTGAGTGGGAGATGTATAAAAGAAAGAGACAGGAGGTCAAGAGAAAGGTGCAAGAGGTGAAAAAAAGGGCAAATGAGAGTTGGGGTGAGAGAGTATCATTAAATTTTAGGGAGAATAAAAAGATGTTCTGGAAGGAGGTAAATAAAGTGCGTAAGACAAGGGAGCAAATGGGAACTTCAGTGAAGGGCGCAAATGGGGAGGTGATAACAAGTAGTGGTGATGTGAGAAGGAGGTGGAGTGAGTATTTTGAAGGTTTGTTGAATGTGTTTGATGATAGAGTGGCAGATATAGGGTGTTTTGGTCGAGGTGGTGTGCAAAGTGAGAGGGTTAGGGAAAATGATTTGGTAAACAGAGAAGAGGTAGTAAAAGCTTTGCGGAAGATGAAAGCCGGCAAGGCAGCAGGTTTGGATGGTATTGCTGTGGAATCTATTAAAAAAGGGGGTGACTGTATTATTGACTGGTTGGTAAGGTTATTTGATGTATGCATGACTCATGGTGAGGTGCCTGAGGATTGGCGGAATGCGTGCATAGTGCCATTGTACAAAGGCAAAGGGGATAAGAGTGAGTGCTCAAATTACAGAGGTATAAGTTTGTTGAGTATTCCTGGTAAATTATATGGGAGGGTATTGATTGAGAGGGTGAAGGCATGTACAGAGCATCAGATTGGGGAAGAGCAGTGTGGTTTCAGAAGTGGTAGAGGATGTGTGGATCAGGTGTTTGCTTTGATGAATGTATGTGAGAAATACTTAGAAAAGCAAATGGATTTGTATGTAGCATTTATGGATCTGGAGAAGGCATATGATAGAGTTGATGGAGATGCTCTGTGGAAGGTATTAAGAATATATGGTGTGGGAGGCAAGTTGTTAGAAGCAGTGAAAAGTTTTTATCGAGGATGTAAGGCATGTGTACGTGTAGGAAGAGAGGAAAGTGATTGGTTCTCAGTGAATGTAGGTTTGCGGCAGGGGTGTGTGATGTCTCCATGGTTGTTTAATTTGTTTATGGATGGGGTTGTTAGGGAGGTGAATGCAAGAGTTTTGGAAAGAGGGACAAGTATGAAGTCTGTTGGGGATGAGAGAGCTTGGGAAGTGAGTCAGTTGTTGTTCGCTGATGATACAGCGCTGGTGGCTGATTCATGTGAGAAACTGCAGAAGCTGGTGACTGAGTTTGGTAAAGTGTGTGAAAGAAGAAAGTTAAGAGTAAATGTGAATAAGAGCAAGGTTATTAGGTACAGTAGGGTTAAGGGTCAAGTCAATTGGGAGGTAAGTTTGAATGGAGAAAACCCGGAGGAAGTAAAGTGTTTTAGATATCTGGGAGTGGATCTGGCAGCGGATGGAACCATGGAAGCGGAAGTGGATCATAGGGTGGGGGAGGGGGCAAAAATTCTGGGAGCCTTGAAGAATGTGTGGAAGTCGAGAACATTATCTCGGAAAGCAAAAATGGTTATGTTTGAAGGAATAGTGGTTCCAACAATGTTGTATGGTTGCGAGGCGTGGGCTATGGATAGAGTTGTGCGCAGCAGGATGGATGTGCTGGAAATGAGATGTTTGAGGACAATGTGTGGTGTGAGGTGGTTTGATCGAGTAAGTAACGTAAGGGTAAGAGAGATGTGTGGAAATAAAAAGGGCGTGGTTGAGAGAGCAGAAGAGGGTGTTTTGAAATGGTTTGGGCACATGAAGAGAATGAGTGAGGAAAGATTGACCAAGAGGATATATGTGTCGGAGGTGGAGGGAACGAGGAGAAGTGGGAGACCAAATTGGAGGTGGAAAGATGGAGTGAAAAAGATTTTGTGTGATCGGGGCCTGAACATGCAGGAGGGTGAAAGGAGGGCAAGGAATAGAGTGAATTGGAGCGAGGTGGTATACCGGGGTTGACGTGCTGTCAGTGGATTGAATCAGGGCATGTGAAGCGTCTGGGGTAAACCATGGAAAGCTGTGTAGGTATGTATATTTGCGTGTGTTGACGTATGTATATACATGTGTATGGGGGGGGGGGTTGGGCCATTTCTTTCGTCTGTTTCCTTGCGCTACCTCGCAAACGCGGGATACAGCGACAAAGCAAAAAAAAAAGAAAAAAAAAAAAAAAAAAAAAAATATATATATATATATATATATATATATATATATATATATATATATATATATATATATATATATATATATATATATATTCGCCATTTCCCGCAATAGTGAGGTAGCGTTAAGAACAGAGGACTGGGCCTCTGAGGGAATATCCTCACCTGGCCCCCTTCTCTGTTCCTTCTTTTGGAAAATTAAAAAAAAAAATGCATTACACATGACAGCTAGAGACTGAGAGTGAATGAATGTGGCCTTTGTTGCCTGTTCCTGGCACTGCCTCACTGAAGGTAGGAGGGGGTGATGCTATTTCATGTGTGGTGGGGTGGGGACAGGAATGGATGAGGGCAGTAAGTATGGATATGTACATTTGTATATATGTTTATGTCTATGTATGTATATGCATGTATACATTGAAATGTATATGTGTGTATATGCGTGGGTGAGTTAGGCCATTCCTCATCTTTTTCCTTGCACCACCTTGCTAACACAAGAGACAGCGGTTAAGTATAACAAATATATAAATAAATGATGAGTGGATGTCCCGTTCTTCACCTGTTTCCTGGTGCTACCTTGCTGATGCAGGAAACGGCTATCAAGTATAATAATTTCATAAATAGATAAATAAAAATACACATACAAAAGTGAGTCACTACATTAGCCAATTGCCTATGCTGTTATAGAAACTGACTGTGGCTGAATTCATGAGGAAGAGATCTCTTCTTTGATTACACACTATCATTCTTAATTTTTTCTGTTTCTATCTCTTCTTTGATGACACGCTATCATTCTTTATTTTTTCTGTTTCTATCTCTTCTTTGATTACACACTATCATTCTTTATTTTTTCTGTTTCTATCTCTTCTTTGATGACACACTATCATTCTTTATTCTTTCTGTTTCTATCTCTTCTTTGATTACACACTATCATTCTTTATTCTTTCTGTTTCTTTGTCTTAATAACAGTTTCATATATCATGCTATCACATTTTGCAGTAAATCACGTGAACCATAATTGTAAATTGAACATGAATATCATTATCATTATTATCTTGCTTTGTCGCTGTCTCCCACGTTAGCGAGGTAGCACAAGGAAACAGACGAAAGAATGGCCCAACCCACCCACACACACATGTATATACATACACATCCACACATGCAATTATACATACCTATACATCTCAATGTATACATATATATATATATATATATATATATATATATATATATATATATATATATATATATATATATATATATATATATATATATATATATATATATATATATATATATATATATATATATATATATACACACACACACACAGACATATACATATATAAACATGTACATAATCCATACTGTCTGCCTTATTCATTCCCATCGCCACCTCGCCACACATGAAATAACAACCCCTTCCCACTCCTGTGTGCGCGGTAGCGCTAGGAAAAGACAACAAAGGCCCCATTCGTTCACACTCAGTCTCTAGCTGTCATGTAATAAGGCACCGAAACCACAGCTCCCTTTCCACATCCAGGACCCACAGAACTTTCCATGGTTTACCCCAGATGCTTCACATGCCCTGGTTCAATCCATTGACAGCACGTCGACCCCGGTATACCACATCATTCCAATTCACTCTATTCATTGCACGCCTTTCACCCTCCTGCATGTTCAGGCCCCGATCACTCAAAATCCTTTTCACTCTATCTTTCCACCTCCAATTTGGTCTCCCACTTCTCCTTGTTCCCTCCACCTCTGACTCACGTATCCTTTTGGTCAATCTTTCCTCACTCATTCTCTCCATGTGACCAAACCATTTCAAAACACCCTCTTCTGCTCTCTCAACCACACTCTTTTTATTACCACACATCTCTCTTACCCTATTATTACTTACTCGATCAAACCACCTCACACCACATATTGTCCTCAAACATCTCATTTCCAGCACATCCACCCTCCTCTGCACAACTCTATCCAGAGCCCACGCCTCGTAACCATATAAAATTGTTGGAACCACTATTCCTTCAAACATACCCATTTTTGCCTTCCAAGATAATGTTCTCGACTTCCACACATCCTTCAACGCTCCCAGAATTTTCACCCCCTCCCCCACCCTATGATTCACTTCTGCTTTCATGGATTCATCTGCTGCCAAATCCACTCCCAGATATATAAAACACTTCACTTCCTCCAGTTTTTCTCCATTCAAACTTACCTCTCAATTGACTTGACCCTCAACCCTACTGTACCTAATAACCTTGCTCTTATTCACATTTACTCTCAGCTGTCTTCTTTCACACACTTTACCAAACTCAGTCACCAGCTTCTGCAGTTTCTCACATGAATCAGCCACCAATGCTGTATCATCAGCGAACAACAACTGGCTCACTTCCCAAGCTCTCTCATCCACAACAGATTGCATACTTGCCCCTCTTTCCAAAACTCTTGCATTCACGTCCCGAACAACCCCATCCATAAACAAATTAAACAACCATGGAGACATCACACACCCCTGCCGCAAACCTATATTCACTGAGAACCATTCACTTTCCTCTCTTCCTACACGTACACATGCCTTACATCCTCGATAAAAACTTTTCACTGCTTCTAACAACTTGCCTCCCACACCATATATTCTTAATACCTTCCACAGAGCATCTCTATCAACTCTATCATATGCCTTCTCCAGATCCATAAATGCTACATACAAATCCATTTGCTTTTCTAAGTATTTCTCGCATACATTCTTCAAAGCAAACACCTGATCCACACATCCTCTACCACTTCTGAAACCACACTGCTCTTCCCCAATCTGATGCTCTATACATGCCTTCACCCTCTCTATCAATACCCTCCCATATAATTTACCAGGAATACTCAACAAACTTATACCTCTGTAATTTGAGCACTCACTCTTATCCCCTTTGCCTTTGTACAATGGCACTATGCACGCATTCCGCCAATCCTCAGGCACCTCACCATGAGTCATACATACATTAAATAACCTTACCAACCAGTCAACAATACAGTCACCCCCTTTTTCAATAAATTCCTCTGCAGTACCATCCAAACCTGCTGCCTTGCCGGCTTTCATCCTTCGCAAAGCTTTTACTACCTCTACTCTGTTTACCAAATCATTTTCCCTAACCCACACACTTTGCACACCACCTCGACCAAAACACCCTATATCTGCCACTCTATCATCAAAAACATTCAACAAACCTTCAAAATACTCACTCCATCTCCTCACATCACCACTACTTGTTATCACCTCCCCATTTGCCCCCTTCATTGAAGTTCCCATTTGTTCCCTCGTCTTACGCACTTTATTTACCTCCTTCCAAAACATCTTTTTATTCTCCCTAAAATTTAATGATACTTTCTCACCCCAACTCTCATTCACCCTCTTTTTCACCTCTTGCACCTTTCTCTTGACCTCCTGCCTCTTTCTTTTATACATCTCCCAGTCATTTGCATTATTTCCCTGCAAAAATCGTCCAAATGCCTCTCCCTTCTCTTTCACTAATAATCTTACTTCTTCATCCCACCACTCACTACCCTTTCTAATCTGCCCACTTCCCACACTTCTCATGGCAAAAGCATCTCTTGCGCAAGCCATCACTGCTTCCCTAAATACATCCCATTCCTCCCCCACTCCCCATACCTCCTTTGTTCTCACCTTTTTCCATTCTGTACTCAGTCTCTCCTGGTACTTCCTCACATGTCTCCTTCCCAAGCTCACTTACTTCCACCACTCTTTTCACCCCAACATTCTCTCTTCTTTTCTGAAAACCTCTACAAATCTTCACCTTCGCCTCCAGTTGCACCTCTCAGCACACTAACATCCAAAAGTCTCTCTTTCGCGCGCCTATCAATTAACACGTAATCCAATAATGCTCTCTGGCCATCTCTCCTACTTACATATGCATACTTATGTATATCTCTCTTTTTAAACCAAGCATTCCCAATCACCAGTCCTTTTTCAGCACATAAATCTACAAGCTCTTCACCATTTCCATTTACAACACTGAACACCTCATGTATACCAATTATTCCTTCAACTGCCACATTACTCACCTTTGCATTCAAATCACCCATCAATATAACCCGGTCTCATGCATCAAAACTACTAACACACTCACTCAGCTGCTCCCAAAACACTTGCCTCTCATGATCTTTCTTCTCATTCCCGGGTGCATATGCACCAATAATCACCCATCTCTCTCCATCAACTTTCAGTTTTACCCATATCAATCTAGAGTTTACTTTCTTACACTCTATCACATACTCCCACCACTCCTGTTTCAGGAGTAGTGCTACTCCTTCCCTTGCTCTTGTCCTCTCACTAACCCCTGACTTTACTCCCAAGACATTTCCAAACCACTCTTCCCCTTTATCCTTGAGCTTCGTTTCACTCAGAGCCAAAATATCCAGGTTCCTTTCCTCAAAAATACTACCTATCTCTCCTTTTCTCTCATCTTGGTTACATCCACAAACATTTAGATGAGCACTCCCCGTGTGACTCCTTCTTTTGTTTCCCCTTTTAGAAAGTTAACATAAAAAGGAAGGGAGGGTTTCCAGCCCCCTGCTCCTGTCCCCTTTAGTCGCCTTCTACGACACGTCAGGAATGCGTGGGAAGTATTCTTTCTCCCCTATCCCCACGGATATAAATGAATATGTATATATTTGTATTTTATTTATTTTGTTTTGTCGCTGTCTCCCGCGTTAGCAAGGTAGCGGAAGGAAACAGACGAAAGAATGGCCCAACCCACCAACATACACATGTATATACATACACGTCCACACACGCAAATATACATACCTATACATCTCAACGTATACATATATACACACACACAGACATATACATATATACACATGTACATAATTCATATTGTCTGTCTTTATTCATTCCCATCGCCACCCTGCCACATATGAAATAACAACCCCCTCCCCCTCATGTGTGCGAGGTAGTGCTAGGAAAAGACAACAAAAGGCCCCATTCGTTCACACTCAGTCTCTAGCTGTCATGTAATAATGCACCGAAACCATAGCTCCCTTTCCACATCCAGGCCCCACAGAACTTTCCATGGTTTACCCCAGACGCTTCACATGCCCTGGTTCAATCCATTGACAGCACGTCAACCACGGTATATCACATCGTTCCGATTCACTCTATTCCTTGCATACCTTTCACCCTCCTGCATGTTCAGGCGCCGATCACTCAAAATCTTTTCACTCCATCTTTCCACCTCCTATTTGGTCTCCCACTTCTCCTCGTTCCCTCCACCTCTGACACATATATCCTCTTTGTCAATCTTTCCTCACTCATTCTCTCCATGTGACCAAACCATTTCAAAACACCCTCTTCTGCTCTCTCAACCACACTCTTTTTATTCCCACACATCTCTCTTACCCTATTATTACTTACTCGATCAAACCATCTCACACCACATATTGTCCTCAACATCTCATTTCCAGCACATCCACCCTCCTGCACACAACTCTATCCATAGCCCATGCCTCGCAACCACATAACATCGTTGGAACCACTATTCTTTCAAACATACCCATTTTTGCTTTCCGAGATACTGTTCTCAACTTCCAAACATTCTTCAAAGCTCCCAGAATTTTCGCCCGTCCCCCACCCGATGATTCACTTCCGCTTCCATCCCTACCAAATCCACTCCCAGATATCTAAAACATTTTACTTCCTCCAGTTTTTCTCTATGCAGACTTACCTCCCAATTGACTTGACCCTAAACCTTACTGTACCTAATAACCTTGCTCTTATTCACATTTACTCTCAGCAGTCTTCTTTCACACACTTTACCAAACTCAGTCACCAGCTTCTGCAGTGTCTCACATGAATCAGCCACCAACGCTGTATCATCAACGAACAACAACTGACTCACTTCCCAAGCTCTTTCATCCACAACAGACTGCATACTTGCCCCTCTTTCCAAAACTCTTGCATTCACATCCCTAACAACCCCATCCATAAACATATTAAACAACCATGGAGACATCACACACCCCTGCCGCAAACCTACATTCACTGAGAACCAATCACTTTTCTCTCTTCCTACACATACACATGCCTTACATCCTCGATAAAAACTTTTCACTGCTTCTAACAACTTGCCTCCCACACCATATATTCTTAATACCTTCCAAAGAGCATCTCTATCAACTCTATTGTAAGCCTTCTCCAGATCCATAAATGCTACATACAAATACATTCGCTTTTCTAAGTATTTCTCACATATATTCTTCAAAGCAAACACCCGATCCACACATCCTCTACCACTTCTGAAACCACACTGTTCTTCCCCAATTTGATGCTCTGTACATGCCTTCACCCTCTCAATCAATACCCTCCCATATAGTTTCCCAGGAATACTCAACAAACTTATACCTCTGTAATTTGAACACTCCCTTTTATCCCCTTTGCCTTTGTACAATGGCACTATGCAAGCATTCCTCCAATCCTCAGGCACCTCACCATGAGTCATACATATATTAAATAACCTTACCAACCAGTCAACAATACAGTCACCCCCTTCCACTGCAGTACCATCCAAACTCGCTGCCTTGCCAGCTTTCATCTTCTGCAAAGCTTTTACTACCTCTTCTCTGTTTACCAAATCATTTTCCCTAACCCTCTCACTTTGCGCACCACCTCGACCAAAACACCCTATATCTGCCACCCTATCATCAAACACATTCAACAAACCATCAAAATACTCACTCCATCTCCTCATATCACCACTAATTGTTATCACCTCCCCATTAGCCCCCTTCACTGAAGTTCCCATTTGTTCCCTCGTCTTACACACTTTATTTACCTCCTTTCAAAACACCTTTTTATTCTCCCTAAGATTAAATGATACTCTCTTACCCCAATCTCATTTGCCCTCTTTTTCACCTCTTGCCACTTTCTCTTCACCTCCGCTCTCTTTCTTATATACA